>NC_069505.1:196537991-196547991 GCF_027579735.1 Bombina bombina | reverse complement strand
AAGGATCCCCATAGTATGGGGGATAGATGAGTATAAAGCTACAACGTCTACTGTTAGCCAAGAAAATTCTTCTTGCCATATAAAGCCATCAAAAATTTGAAGCACATGTTTGGTATCTTTCAAAAAGCTTGGTAAGGAAACAACAAGTGGCTGCAATATGCTGTCCAGCCATTCCGATAGTGGTTCGCAAAGCGAACCAATACCAGACACAATCGGTCTACCTTTTACATTCACAGTGCTTTTGTGCACCTTGGGCAAGACATGTATAATAGGGGTAATGGGATTGTCAACGGACAAAAAATCAAAAGTTTTGTCGTCAATGTGGCCAAACATGAGGCCATCATCCAAAAGGGAGATGAGGTCCTTTTTAAATTTGTGTACAGGATCACAAGGTAAAACCTTGTAATCAGTAGGATTATTAAGCTGCCTCATAATCTCCCCTTTATATGATTTTAAGTCCCAGATGACAACACTTCCACCTTTATCGGCGTGCTTGATCACCAAATCTGCGTTTGACTTTAATGAAGTCAAAGCAGTTCTCTCTTGTTTGGTGAGATTGGGTTTACTTTTTAAGGGTTTTTTGGCAAGATCAATCAGGTCTTTCTCAATTCTTTTTTGGAAAGCAACCAATGTGTCCCCCCTTGTTTGTAAAGGATAAAACGTAGATTTTGGTTTAAACCCAATATGGGCATTGCATGTGCCCAAATTTAATTCAGCATTCTCTTCATTCAATGACATAAGAGCCTGGATATCCCTGACTTCAGAAAAATCAAAACTCAGAGTATTTGGAATATTCTCAGATGAACTACCATAATGGTCAGTTCTGTTGTCAATCTGTTCACCAATCTCTTGTGAGAAATAAAAATGTTTTTTCAATGTAAGTGCTCGAATGAATTTATTTATATCTACCAAGGTTTGGAACAAATTAAACCTAGTGGTAGGGACATAACCTAGTCCATAACCGAGTACTTTGATCTCATCCTTATTCAATTTGTAATTGGTGAGATTGATGACATCATAAGTGGAGTCAATAGACTCATCCATTAGATTCAAAACATTTCCATTTGAAATACATGTATCACCCATCAAATCTGATATTTGTTTTGACCCCTCACTCTCCTTGTTGTATACCTGGGTTGTTGTCTTAAATTTGGATTTCCCCTTGTATTTGCCCCTCGCCCTCGATTTACATGGTTCATTGGGGTAATCTGAAAAACCTGATCCAGTATATTACTGTCGGTTTGTTCTTTCTGTGAACCTGTCTGTTCTAATGCAGTTTGATATTTATTTGACGTTGTGGGATGCTCAACTTCCTTTGAAGTAAAGGATACAGTTTTTAATGTCTGATCCTTGGAGTTTTTTAGTATAGATTTAGGTTGTGCCCCCTGAGCCTGATAGGCTTCATTGTCAGGATTACTATGATCTGAGTTGCTGGCATCACCTGAATCTAAACCACTCCAAGTGTCTTTTTTATTTTGATTTACTCTGTTGGACCTCCATCTACGTTTACGTTCCCTAGAACGATTTCTATTTTGTCTTTGCCAAATATAAACCTTATTTTGACTATAATCCATTTGATCTCTCATGTATTTTTCGTGTTTTGATTGCACTAACTCCTTTTTTAGTTGCGCTATACTGTCATTTAAAATATTGTCTAGTTCTTTATAATTTTTTTCTAACGTGTTTAAATCCAATTCTTGTTGTAAGAGAATGATTTGATCTCTGACCGCTCGAAGTTGGGCATCTTTGTATTCAATGATAAGTCCCATCAATTTGAAAGAGCAGTCAGAGAGAGAATCATTCCATTTTTTAATGAAAGCCTGATCATCTACAGAGAAAGTGGGAAATTTCTTAATTCTAAGGCCCCTGGGAACCATTTGTAACCTTATATAGCGATCCAGGGTCCATTTGTCCCATTTTAACCTCAATTCCCTTTTCATTAAATTTTCCATAGATTGGAATTTGTCACTTAAAGGGTTCACACTGTAATTTTCACAAAAAATATTTTCGAAATCTTTTTCTAATTGATCTAAATTGTCAATAGTGGTGAGTGAGTAGAATTGTTGATCCATGTCAAAGCCTGATGCTGCTTCCATATTTGAAAGCTGAGGATGGAGCTTCACTCGAAAGTGGCTGTATATATCAAGAAATGGTGTCAACAATTGAACTATTTCAGATGAAGATTAATATGCAAATAACAAACAACAAGTGTATATATGTGCTGCTATATTATAAATTTTAAAGTACTAAAGTATCCTATTGCAAATTAGAAAATGTTCACTTTAATGTTTATAGTGGAGAATTAAAGAGCAAAAAATACTTGTTTTCTTTCTAAAAGCTGGGAACAATTGTACCTGTGTTTTAGAAAATAAGCAAAATGAAACTCTGTGTTGAAGCAATAGGAACACACACCTATTTTCTAATAGGACAAATAGGAAACCGGAGAGTTGGGTAGTAACTTTTCAATAATGCTAAAAAAAAAAAAAAAAAGGTAGGAAAAATGAATATGCACACTTGTATGTCTGTGTACTTGTGAAAACTAGAGCCAGAACAGAAAATATCACAAATGTGTACGCAAATAAACTTATATACCTATGTGAAAGTTGAAGCAAAACCAAAAAATGTTATAACAGTACTTTTAGATATTTTTTCAAATACAATGAATAAAACCTGACAAACGAAAAAACGAAAAAAGAGATGGAGTTAATGGTTAGAGCAAAAAAATTGGATAGCATCTACAATTAAATAACCATATTGATTCAAAAAACAGTATGTGGTTGGAGTTCTCCTTATTGGATATAGACCTCTGGACTGAAAAAATATATATGAATATATATGTATGCAAAACGAACATAAAGTCCAAAGTCCCAGCTGCTAGGAAAAAGTATGCAGAAAATCAACACAAAAAACAGTCATAGATGTAAGACAAGCTTCCCTTCCGCTTGTAATGGTAGAAAACACAGAGAAAAACATCAAGGCTGAATTGTGGTTTCCTGCCGTGACCAACAGTCACTCTGAAGACCTCAATGAAGTATGCCTGAGCTCGGTGGGGAAATGGAAAGACATCGTGGATCAACAGGGGTAAGGATTCACAGGATTCTTTACAGCAGATAAATGAATGGAGGGTTTAACTTATGATTCTCCGGTAACTTTACAAAAATTGTATGAAACTGAGGTGTTTTTCCAAAAGCCCATATATACAGTAGCCATTTAAAATTGTTTTAGGCTTATGTATTAATATTGTATGCATGATCACAAGTATGTGATTTTCCAAATTGCTTCAGCGAACCAATATAATCTTTACATGGTTTATTTTTGTATACTGTAATCTGTCTGTATAGATTTATTCATTTATATATATACTTGCTGATTCAATTGAATGTAAACTAGCTGCCACATATATGGTATATTTTCATTAAATATTAATTTTGTTGGAATTTATATGCCACCTATATATGTTAAATCCATATATCTGTGCAGCAATCATGTTTTTATCCAACAGCATTGTTAGTTGGGTTCTCTTATTGTTTAAGTATATTATCACTTGTTACCTGTTAGCAATTAATGACAACCAATAGTTACTCACTACTGCTTTTAAATACTGGCGGTTTTCATTAAGAAAATTATGTCTATGAGTAAGGCCGTGTGCCGAAACATGTTAGACTTTTTTCGTTTGAGTACTGTCAATTTTTAACATTGACCAATAAATTGGACGTTTTAATTTAACTCAAGACCGTATCCGGCTTTTTTTCTCTTTTTGTATCTATATATATATATATATATATATATATATATATATATATATATATATATATATATATATATATATATGTGTGTGTATATATATATATATATATATATATATATATATATATATATATATATATATATATATATATATATATATATATGTGTGTGTGTGTATATATATATATATATATATATATATATATTTCTTTCATGTAATTAGCAAGAGTCCATGAGCTAGTGACGTATGGGATATACATTCCTACCAGGAGGGGCAAAGTTTCCCAAACCTTAAAATGCCTATAAATACACCCCTCACCACACCCACAATTCAGTTTAATATTTTGGAACTCCGTGCAATTTTCAGAGCTCTTCAGTCTTGGCCTCTTCTGAAGAGAGAGTTGTTCATTTGTTTTCAGATAGACAATGTCACAACTGTGGCATACATCAATCATCAAGGAGGGACTCACAGTCCTCTGGCTATGAAAGAAGTATCTCGAATTTTGGTTTGGGCGGAATCATGCTCCTGTCTAATCTCTGCGGTTCATATCCCAGGTATGGACAATTGGAAAGCGGATTATCTCAGTCGCCAAACGTTGCACCTGGGCGAATGGTCTTCACCCAGAGGTATTTCCTCAGATTGTTCAAATGTGGGAACTCCCAGAAATAGATCTGATGGCTTCTCATCTAAACAAGAAACTTCCCTGGTATCTGTCCGGATCCCGGGATCCTCGGGCGGAGGCAGTGGATGCATTATCTCTTCCTTACAAGTGTCATCCTGCCTATATCTTTCCGCCTCTAGTTCTTCTTCCAAGGGTATTCTCCAATATTCTAAAGGAATGCTCGTTTGTCCTGCTGGTAGCTCCAGCATGGCCTCGCAGGTTTTGGTATGCGGATCTTGTCCGGATGGCCTCTTGCCAGCTGTGGACTCTTCCGTTAAGACCAGTCTTTCTGTCTCAAGGTTCTTTTTTCCATCAGGATCTCAAAACCTTAATTTCTCCAACATAGGTGTGTCCGGTCCACGGCGTCATCCTTACTTGTGGGATATTCTCCTCCCCAACAGGAAATGGCAAAGAGCCCAGCAAAGCTGGTCACATGATCCCTCCTAGGCTCCGCCTACCCCAGTCATTCTCTTTGCCATTGTACAGGCAACATCTCCACGGAGATGGCTTAGAGTTTTTTTAGTGTTTAACTGTAGTTTTTATTATTCAATCAAGAGTTTGTTATTTTGAAATAGTGCTGGTATGTACTATTTACTCAGAAACAGAAAAGAGATGAAGATTTCTGTTTGTATGAGGAAAATGATTTTAGCAACCGTAACTAAAATCCATGGCTGTTCCACACAGGACTGTTGAGAGCTACTAACTTCAGTTGGGGGAACAGTATGCAGTCTCTTGCTGCTTGAGGTATGACACATTCTAACAAGACGATGTAATGCTGGAAGCTGTCATTTTCCCTATGGGATCCGGTAAGCCATGTTTATTACGATCATAAATAAGGGCTTCACAAGGGCTTATTAAGACTGTAGACTTTTCTGGGCTAAATCGATTCATTATTAACACATATTTAGCCTTGAGGAATCATTTTATCTGGGTATTTTGATATAAGAATATCGGCAGGCACTGTATTAGACACCTTATTACTTAGGGACTTTCCCAAAGCATAAGCAGAGCCTCATTTTCGCGCCGGTGTGGCGCACTTGTTTTTGAGAGGCATGGCATGCAGTCGCATGTGTGAGGAGCTCTGATACTTAGAAAAGACTTTCTGAAGGCGTCATTTGGTATCGTATTCCCCTTTGGGCTTGGTTGGGTCTCAGCAAAGCAGATACCAGGGACTGTAAGGGGTTAAAGTTTAAAACGGCTCCGGTTCCGTTATTTTAAGGGTTAAAGCTTCCAAATTTGGTGTGCAATACTTTTACGGCTTTAAGACACTGTGGTGAAAATTTGGTGAATTTTGTACAATTCCTTCATGTTTTTTCGCAATTGCAGTAATAAAGTGTGTTCAGTTTAAAATTTAAAGTGACAGTAACGGTTTTATTTTAAAACGTTTTTGTACTTTGTTATCAAGTTTATGCCTGTTTAACATGTCTGAACTACCAGATAGACTGTGTTCTGAATGTGGGGAAGCCAGAATTTCTATTCATTTAAATAAATGTGATTTATGTGATAATGACAATGATGCCCAAGATGATTCCTCAAGTGAGGGGAGTAAGCATGGTACTGCATCATTCCCTCCTTCGTCTACACGAGTCTTGCCCACTCAGGAGGCCCCTAGTACATCTAGCGCGCCAATACTCCTTACTATGCAACAATTAACGGCTGTAATGGATAATTCTGTCAAAAACATTTTAGCCCAAATGAACACTTGTCAGCGTAAGCGCGGCTGCTCTGTTTTAGATACTGAAGAGCATGGCAACGCTGATACTAATATCTCTGAAGGGCCCCTAACCCAGTCTGACGGGGCCAGGGAGGTTTTGTCTGAGGGAGAAATTACTGATTCAGGGAACATTTCTCAACAGGCTGAACCTGATGTGATTGCATTTAAATTTAAGTTGGAACATCTCCGCATTCTGCTTAAGGAGGTATTATCCACTCTGGATGATTGTGACAAGTTGGTCATCCCAGAGAAACTATGTAAAATGGACAAGTTCCTAGAGGTGCCGGGGCTCCCAGAAGCTTTTCCTATACCCAAGCGGGTGGCGGACATTGTTAATAAAGAATGGGAAAGGCCCGGTATTCCTTTCGTCCCTCCCCCCATATTTAAAAAATTGTTTCCTTTGGTCGACCCCAGAAAGGACTTATGGCAGACAGTCCCCAAGGTCGAGGGAGCGGTTTCCACTTTAAACAAACGCACCACTATACCCATAGAGGATAGTTGTGCTTTCAAAGATCCTATGGATAAAAAATTAGAAGGTTTGCTTAAAAAGATGTTTGTTCAGCAGGGTTACCTTCTACAACCAATTGCATGCATTGTCCCTGTCGCTACAGCCGCATGTTTCTGGTTCGATGAGCTGATAAAGGCGGTCGATAGTGATTCTCCTCCTTATGAGGAGATTATGGACAGAATCAATGCTCTCAAATTGGCTAATTCTTTCACCCTAGACGCCACTTTGCAATTGGCTAGGTTAGCGGCTAAGAATTCTGGGTTTGCTATTGTGGCGCGCAGAGCGCTTTGGTTGAAATCTTGGTCGGCTGATGCGTCTTCCAAGAACAAGCTACTTAACATTCCTTTCAAGGGGAAAACGCTGTTTGGCCCTGACTTGAAAGAGATTATCTCTGATATCACTGGGGGTAAGGGCCACGCCCTTCCTCAGGATCGGCCTTTCAAGGCAAAAAATAAACCTAATTTTCGTCCCTTTCGTAGAAACGGACCAGCCCGAGGTGCTACGTCCTCTAAGCAAGAGGGTAATACTTCTCAAGCCAAGCCAGCTTGGAGACCAATGCAAGGCTGGAACAAGGGAAAGCAGGCCAAGAAACCTGCCACTGCTACCAAGACTGCATGAAATGTTGGCCCCCGATCCGGGATCGGATCTGGTGGGGGGCAGACTCTCTCTCTTCGCTCAGGCTTGGGCAAGAGATGTTCTGGATCCTTGGGCGCTAGAAATAGTCTCCCAAGGTTATCTTCTGGAATTCAAGGGACTTCCCCCAAGGGGGAGGTTCCACAGGTCTCAGTTGTCTTCAGACCACATAAAAAGACAGGCATTCTTACTTTGTGTAGAAGACCTGTTAAAAATGGGAGTGATTCATCCTGTTCCATTAAGAGAACAAGGGATGGGGTTCTACTCCAATCTGTTCATAGTTCCCAAAAAGGAGGGAACGTTCAAACCAATCTTAGATCTCAAGATCTTAAACAAGTTTCTCAAGGTTCCATCGTTCAAGATGGAAACCATTCGAACTATTCTTCCTTCCATCCAGGAAGGTCAATTCATGACCACGGTGGATTTAAAGGATGCGTATCTACATATTCCTATCCACAAGGAACATCATCGGTTCCTAAGGTTCGCATTCCTGGACAAGCATTACCAGTTCGTGGCGCTTCCTTTCGGATTAGCCACTGCTCCAAGGATTTTCACAAAGGTACTAGGGTCCCTTCTAGCTGTGCTAAGACCAAGGGGCATTGCTGTAGTACCTTACTTGGACGACATTCTGATTCAAGCGTCGTCCCTTCCTCAAGCAAAGGCTCACACGGACATCGTCCTGGCCTTTCTCAGATCTCACGGATGGAAAGTGAACGTGGAAAAGAGTTCTCTATCTCCGTCAACAAGGGTTCCCTTCTTGGGAACAATAATAGACTCCTTAGAAATGAGGATATTTCTGACAGAGGCCAGAAAAACAAAGCTTCTAGACTCTTGTCGGATACTTCATTCCGTTCCTCTTCCTTCCATAGCTCAGTGCATGGAAGTGATCGGGTTGATGGTAGCGGCTATGGACATAGTTCCTTTTGCGCGCATTCATCTAAGACCATTACAACTGTGCATGCTCAGTCAGTGGAATGGGGATTATACAGACTTGTCTCCGAAGATACAAGTAAATCAGAGGACCAGAGACTCACTCCGTTGGTGGCTGTCCCTGGACAACCTGTCACGAGGGATGACATTCCGCAGACCAGAGTGGGTCATTGTCACGACCGACGCCAGTCTGATGGGCTGGGGCGCGGTCTGGGGATCCCTGAAAGCTCAGGGTCTTTGGTCTCGGGAAGAATCTCTTCTACCGATAAATATTCTGGAACTGAGAGCGATATTCAATGCTCTCAAGGCTTGGCCTCATCTAGCGAGGGCCAAGTTCATACGGTTTCAATCAGACAACATGACAACTGTTGCGTACATCAACCATCAGGGGGGAACAAGGAGTTCCCTAGCGATGGAAGAAGTGACCAAAATCATTCTATGGGCGGAGTCTCACTCCTGCCACCTGTCCGCTATCCACATCCCAGGAGTGGAAAATTGGGAAGCGGATTTTCTGAGTCGTCAGACATTGCATCCGGGGGAGTGGGAACTCCATCCGGAAATCTTTGCCCAAGTCACTCAGCTGTGGGGCATTCCAGACATGGATCTGATGGCCTCTCGTCAGAACTTCAAAGTTCCTTGCTACGGGTCCAGATCCAGGGATCCCAAGGCGGCTCTAGTGGATGCACTAGTAGCACCTTGGACCTTCAAACTAGCTTATGTGTTCCCGCCGTTCCCTCTCATCCCCAGGCTGGTAGCCAGGATCAATCAGGAGAGGGCGTCGGTGATCTTGATAGCTCCTGCGTGGCCACGCAGGACTTGGTATGCAGATCTGGTGAATATGTCATCGGCTCCACCTTGGAAGCTACCTTTGAGACGAGACCTTCTTGTTCAGGGTCCGTTCGAACATCCGAACCTGGTTTCACTCCAGCTGACTGCTTGGAGATTGAACGCTTGATCTTATCGAAGCGAGGGTTCTCAGATTCTGTTATCGATACTCTTGTTCAGGCCAGAAAGCCTGTAACTAGAAAGATTTACCACAAAATTTGGAAAAAATATATCTGTTGGTGTGAATCTAAAGGATTCCCTTGGGACAAGGTTAAGATTCCTAAGATTCTATCCTTCCTTCAAGAAGGATTGGAAAAAGGATTATCTGCAAGTTCCCTGAAGGGACAGATTTCTGCCTTGTCTGTGTTACTTCACAAAAAGCTGGCAGCTGTGCCAGATGTTCAAGCCTTTGTTCAGGCTCTGGTTAGAATTAAGCCTGTTTACAAACCTTTGACTCCTCCTTGGAGTCTCAATTTAGTTCTTTCAGTTCTTCAGGGGGTTCCGTTTGAACCCTTACATTCCGTTGATATTAAGTTATTATCTTGGAAAGTTTTGTTTTTAGTTGCAATCTCTTCTGCTAGAAGAGTTTCAGAATTATCTGCTCTGCAGTGTTCTCCTCCTTATCTGGTGTTCCATGCAGATAAGGTGGTTTTACGTACTAAACCTGGTTTTCTTCCAAAAGTTGTTTCTAACAAAAACATTAACCAGGAGATTATCGTACCTTCTCTGTGTCCGAAACCAGTTTCAAAGAAGGAACGTTTGTTGCACAATTTGGATGTTGTTCGCGCTCTAAAATTCTATTTAGATGCTACAAAGGATTTTAGACAAACATCTTCCTTGTTTGTTGTTTATTCTGGTAAAAGGAGAGGTCAAAAAGCAACTTCTACCTCTCTCTCTTTTTGGATTAAAAGCATCATCAGATTGGCTTACGAGACTGCCGGACGGCAGCCTCCCGAAAGAATCACAGCTCATTCCACTAGG
>NC_069505.1:196472991-196532991 GCF_027579735.1 Bombina bombina | reverse complement strand
CAATATCCCGTTCAGAGGATATATTACATACGTTTTACATAACCTGAGGGATGTCAGGTGCTTATAAAGCCACCTTAAATATAGATGTCCCTTCATATGCTCCCACATAAGGCTTCTAGTCGGCAAATGAAGAAAAAAGGGACCCTCCAAGTTCTCTTCTATGGAGCAGACCCAGGTCTGAAAGCTTCTGACAGGGACCTGAGGTAGAAAGGAAAGCAGTATAAGCTAACACTGGTTGCCAGGTGGGGGTGTTAGCACAATTTACTGGAAGGAGGACAGAGAAGTTCCCAGCAGCTAACAGCTACCAATACTCTGAAGAGGTTTACACGGACACAGCATAATCCCAGTCCTATCTTGCAGGGAAACTACACATTAAAGGATTTAAACTCCAAATTTTCTTCAGAGCACTTTCTGCGCCAACCTCCTATTTTGACAGAGGCAAAGAATGACTGGGGGAGATGGGGAAGTGGGAGGGATACTTATAAGCTCCTCCTGGTGGCCAGGTGTTTAATTCCCAACAGTAATGAATGAATTTGTGGACTATTTTGCTTGGCAGCGTATATTGTCCAGGCCTCAGTGTCGTCATTGCTGGCTAATCCTGTTTTTCTGCACATTTTTTGAGGACTTGTGTGTAAACCATTGTTTTGCCTGTGGTGCACTGACTGTGATAAGGTTTTGAGTATAATTTGCTTTATAGATTATGATAGGGCATTTGGTTTAAGAGCCACAAACACATCTGAGGTCTGACAGTTGGACAGCCCTGGAAATAATCTGGAAAAGCAAAGACCAAAGGAATCTCCTATGTGGATTCTGTAAGTAAATAAGGGGTAACAGCGAATCATGTCCACTCGACCTCGCTAAATGCCGAAAGCATACGCTGCCGGCGTTTAACATTGCACAAGCATTTCTGGTGAAATGCTGTGCAATGCTGCCACCTGCTTACTGGCCGCTAGCAGGGGCCGTCAATCATTCGGATCGGGATCGGACAAGTTAAGGAGCAGCGGTCTTGTGACCGCTGCTTCTTAACTTCCATTTCAGGCGGACATGAATCGATGGGGCTCCGAAGCAGCATCCATTGCTTAATAAATGGAGCCCTAAGTATTTATTGGATATTTTACCCCTATAGAATCTATACGTGCCTAATCATCTAGAAAACCATTTCAAGACATAGGTCAATGTTCAAGTCGCATCTAAAAGAGTTTATTAGGAAACGCATTTTCTTTAAAGGGCCACTGTAAGCAAATATTTTCTATGCCTGTTACTAACTAACTACGCTTTTTATCAATAGCATTTCATTAACATATCTCTACCGTATATCAGAAATCTTGTCTGCAAATTTAATTGTTTTCCAAACCCACCCCGTGGGTATCCTTTGCTCTGTACCAATCCGCTTACAATACCTAGGTTTCAAAATGGCGCTTTAAACACAAAGTTATTGGTTTAAGTATTTTGAGCACTCAGTGCTGAAAATAGTAAGCAGGATAACGTGACATCATCGGCGAATAAAAGATATAACTTTTAGAACATTATGAAACTTTGTTTTTGAGAAAATATAGGTCAGTAGGTTTTAATTAATGTTTATTAACTTTAATATGTTAGTTGTTTAGCTTAAAAATTATAACAGAAAGTAATCCTTTAAGCTTTTTGTAGTGGTGGTGATGGGGCGCTGCAGTGCTTGTAAACTAATAAGGAATCTGTCCCTAGTTATCTATTGTGTAACTGAAATGACCAGTCTAGTGCCCTTGTGTAGCACAGCAGGAAATGTCCAGTGAGCGCTGCAGACAGGGATCTATGCACAGATATTTGTCAACAGACCATAAGCGAGCTGGCAAACTGTGCATTCACTTTCTTGTTATGATTTTAACAGAGATCGAAAGGAAATGAGCTCCGGGCCATGAACATTTGAGGGAAGGTCGTATTACCAGCCAGATGCGTGAAAATTATTTAAACATTCAAGCGTTGCGCCAAAAGCCAAACTGTATTGGAGTTTTATGCTTAAATTTATGTTTGTTTAAAGTGCCAGAAGTGTACAGTTTAACACAGGTCACAGCGCGTTATTAAACAAGCAGTTTGTTTTACTGTATGTGAAGCATAGTATAGAAGCCATAGTTCTAAGGATACTGAGACCTTATAGAAGCCATAAATCAAAACATAGCAATCCCCTGTAGAAGACTTAAGTCTAAGCATGGTGAGTTTCCTATAGAAAAAGCCTTAGGTCTAAAGAAAAGTAAGCTCCAATAGACCGAATTCTAATGATACTAAGCCTTTATAAAAGCTATACATCTTAACATATTGAGCCCTTATAGAAGTCACATATTTCAGCATAGTGAACCCCTCTAAAAGCCATAGGTCTAAGCATAGTGATCCCCTATATAATCCATACAGCTAAACATACTGCTCCAAGTTATGTTTTAAGTGTCTGAGAAGCATTAGTATAGTATTAATACCTTAGACGTGTGAGTTGTGTATCAGTGGAAGAAGCATTAGTATAGTATTAACACCTTAGACATGTGAGTTGTGTATCAGTGGAAGAAGCATTAGTATAGTATTAACACCTTAGGCATGTGTGTGCTGTGTCTCAGGGGAAGAAGCATTAGTATAGTATTAATACCTTAGACATGTGTGTGCTGTGTCTCAGGGGAAGAAGCATTAGTATAGTATTAATACCTTAGATGTGTGTGTTGTGTCTCAGTGGAAGAAGCATTAGTATAGTATTAACACCTTAGATGTGTGTGTTGTGTCTCAGTGGAAGAAGCATTAGTATAGTATTAATACCTTAGATGTGTGTGTTGTGTCTCAGTGGAAGAAGCATTAGTATAGTATTAATACCTTAGATGTGTGTGCTGTGTCTCAGGGGAAGAAGCATTAGTATAGTATTAATACCTTAGACATGTGTGTGCTGTGTCTCAGGGGAAGAAGCATTAGTATAGTATTAATACCTTAGACGTGTGCTGTGTCTCAGTGGAAGAAGCATTAGCATAGTATTAATACCTTAGATGTGTGTGCTGTGTCTCAGTGGAAGAAGCATTAGTATAGTATTAATACCTTAGATGTGTGTGTTGTGTCTCAGTGGAAGAAGCATTAGTATAGTATTAACACCTTAGACATGTGAGTTGTGTATCAGTGGAAGAAGTATTAGTATAGTATTAACACCTTAGGCATGTGTGTGCTGTGTCTCAGGGAAAGAAGCATTAGTATAGTATTAATACCTTAGACATGTGTGTGCTGTGTCTCAGGGGAAGACGCATTAGTATAGTATTAATACCTTAGATGTGTGTGCTGTGTCTCAGGGGAAGAAGCATTAGTATAGTATTAATACCTTAGATGTGTGTGCTGTGTCTCAGGGGAAGAAACATTAGTATAGTATTAATACCTTAGGCATGTGTGTGCTGTGTCTCAGGGGAAGAAGCATTAGTATAGTATTAATACCTTAGATGTGTGTGCTGTGTCTCAGGGGATGAAGCATTAGTATAGTATTAATACCTTAGGCATGTGTGTGCTGTGTCTCAGGGGAAGAAGCATTAGTATAGTATTAACACCTTAGACATGTGTGTGCTGTGTCTCAGGGGAAGAAGCATTAGTATAGTATTAATACCTTAGGCATGTGTGTTGTGTCTCAGGGGAAGAAGCATTAGTATAGTATTAATACCTTAGATGTGTGTGCTGTGTCTCAGGGGAAGGAGCATTAGTATAGTATTAATACCTTAGGCATGTGTGTTGTGTCTCAGGGGAAGAAGCATTAGTATAGTATTAATACCTTAGGCATGTGTGTGCTGTGTCTCAGGGGAAGAAGCATTAGTATAGTATTAACACCTTAGACATGTGTGTGCTGTGTCTCAGGGGAAGAAGCATTAGTATAGTATTAATACCTTAGATGTGTGTGTTGTGTCTCAGGGGAAGAAGCATTAGTATAGTATTAACACCTTAGACGTGTGTGTTGTGTCTCAGGGGAAGAAGCATTAGTATAGTATTAATACCTTAAACGTGTGTGTTGTGTCTCAGGGGAAGAAGCATTAGTATAGTATTAATACCTTAGATGTGTGTGCTGTGTCTCAGTGGAAGAAGCATTAGTATAGTATTAATACCTTAGACATGTGTGTTGTGTCTCAGGGGAAGGAGCATTAGTATAGTATTAACACCTTAGACGTGTGTGTTGTGTCTCAGGGGAAGAAGCATTAGTATAGTATTAATACCTTAAACGTGTGTGTTGTGTCTCAGGGGAAGAAGCATTAGTATAGTATTAATACCTTAGATGTGTGTGCTGTGTCTCAGTGGAAGAAGCATTAGTATAGTATTAATACCTTAGAAGTGTGTGTTGTGTCTCAGGGGAAGGAGCATTAGTATAGTATTAATACCTTAGACATGTGTGTGCTGTGTCTCAGGGGAAGAAGCATTAGTATAGTATTAATACCTTAGAAGTGTGTGTTGTGTCTCAGGGGAAGGAGCATTAGTATAGTATTAATACCTTAGACATGTGTGTGCTGTGTCTCAGGGGAAGAAGCATTAGTATAGTATTAATACCTTAGGCATGTGTGTGCTGTGTCTCAGGGGAAGAAGCATTAGTATAGTATTAATACCTTAGATGTGTGTGCTGTGTCTCAGGGGAAGAAGCATTAGTATAGTATTAATACCTTAGACATGTGTGTGCTGTGTCTCAGGGGAAGAAGCATTAGTATAGTATTAATACCTTAAACGTGTGTGTGTTGTGTCTTAGTGGAAGAAGCATTAGTATAGTATTAATACCTTAGACATGTGTGTGTTGTGTCTCAGGGGAAGAAGCATTAGTATAGTATTAATACCTTAAACGTGTGTGTGTTGTGTCTTAGTGGAAGAAGCATTAGTATAGTATTAATACCTTAGGCATGTGTGTGCTGTGTCTCAGGGGAAGAAGCATTAGTATAGTATTAATACCTTAGGCATGTGTGTGCTGTGTCTCAGGGGAAGAAGCATTAGTATAGTATTAATACCTTAAACGTGTGTGTTGTGTCTCAGGGGAAGAATCATTAGTATAGTATTAATACCTTAGGCATGTGTGTGCTGTGTCTCAGGGGAAGAAGCATTAGTATAGTATTAACACCTTAAACGTGTGTGCTGTGTATCAGTGGAAGAAGCATTAGTATAGTATTAATACCTTAGATGTGTGTGCTGTGTCTCAGTGGAAGAAGCATTAGTATAGTATTAATACCTTAGGCATGTGTGTGCTGTGTCTCAGGGGAAGAAGCATTAGTATAGTATTAATACCTTAGATGTGTGTGCTGTGTCTCAGTGGAAGAAGCATTAGTATAGTATTAATACCTTAGACGTGTGTGTTGTGTCTCAGGGGAAGAAGCGTTAGTATAGTATTAATACCTTAGACGTGTGCTGTGTCTCAGTGGAAGAAGCATTAGTATAGTATTAATACCTTAGACATGTGTGTGATGTGTCTCAGGGGAAGAAGCATTAGTATAGTATTAATACCTTAGGCATGTGTGTGCTGTGTCTCAGGGGAAGAAGCATTAGTATAGTATTAATACCTTAGGCATGTGTGTGCTGTGTCTCAGGGGAAGAAGCATTAGTATAGTATTAATACCTTAGGCATGTGTGTGCTGTGTCTCGGGAAGAAGCATTAGTATAGTATTAATACCTTAGGCATGTGTGTGCTGTGTCTCAGGGGAAGAAGCATTAGTATAGTATTAATACCTTAGACGTGTGCTGTGTCTCAGTGGAAGAAGCATTAGTATAGTATTAATACCTTAGATGTGTGTGCTGTGTCTCAGTGGAAGAAGCAATAGTATAGTATTAATACCTTAGACGTTTGTGTTGTGTCTTAGTGGAAGAAGCATTAGTATAGTATTAATACCTTAGACATGTGTGTGATGTGTCTCAGGGGAAGAAGCATTAGTATAGTATTAATACCTTAGACATGTGTGTGCTGTGTCTCAGGGGAAGAAGCATTAGTATAGTATTAATACCTTAGACATGTGTGTGATGTGTCTCAGGGGAAGAAGCATTAGTATAGTATTAATACCTTAGACGTGTGAGTTGTGTCTTAGTGGAAGAAGCATTAGTATAGTATTAATACCTTAGACATGTGTGTGCTGTGTCTCAGGGGAAGAAGCATTAGTATAGTATTAATACCTTAGACATGTGTGTGATGTGTCTCAGTGGAAGAAGCATTAGTATAGTATTAATACCTTAGACGTGTGAGTTGTGTCTTAGTGGAAGAAGCATTAGTATAGTATTAATACCTTAGGCATGTGTGTGCTGTGTCTCAGGGGAAGAAGCATTAGTATTGTATTAATACCTTAGGCATGTGTGTGCTGTGTCTCAGGGGAAGAAGCATTAGTATAGTATTAATACCTTAGGCATGTGTGTGCTGTGTCTCAGGGGAAGAAGCATTAGTATAGTATTAATACCTTAGACGTGTGCTGTGTCTCAGTGGAAGAAGCATTAGTATAGTATTAATACCTTAGATGTGTGTGCTGTGTCTCAGTGGAAGAAGCAATAGTATAGTATTAATACCTTAGACGTTTGTGTTGTGTCTTAGTGGAAGAAGCATTAGTATAGTATTAATACCTTAGACATGTGTGTGATGTGTCTCAGGGGAAGAAGCATTAGTATAGTATTAATACCTTAGACATGTGTGTGCTGTGTCTCAGGGGAAGAAGCATTAGTATAGTATTAATACCTTAGACATGTGTGTGATCTGTCTCAGTGGAAGAAGCATTAGTATAGTATTAATACCTTAGACGTGTGAGTTGTGTATCAGTGGAAGAAGCATTAGTATAGTAGTAATACCTTAGACGTGTGAGTTGTGTATCAGTGGAAGAAGCATTAGTATAGTATTAATACCTTAGACGTGTGTGCTGTGTATCAGTGGAAGAAGCATTAGTATAGTATTAATACCTTAGACGTGTGAGTTGTGTATCAGTGGAAGAAGCATTAGTATAGTATTAATACCTTAGACGTGTGAGTTGTGTATCAGTGGAAGAAGCATTAGTATAGTATTAATACCTTAGACGTGTGAGTTGTGTATCAGTGGAAGAAGCATTAGTATAGTATTAATACCTTAGACGTGTGAGTTGTGTATCAGTGGAAGAAGCATTAGTATAGTATTAATACCTTAGATGTGTGTGCTTTGTCTCAGTGGAAGAAGCATTAGTATAGTATTAATACCTTAGACATGTGTGTGCTGTGTCTCAGTGGAAGAAGCATTAGTATAGTATTAATACCTTAGATGTGTGTGCTTTGTCTCAGTGGAAGAAGCATTAGTATAGTATTAATACCTTAGACATGTGTGTGCTGTGTCTCAGTGGAAGAAGCATTAGTATAGTATTAATACCTTAGATGTGTGTGCTTTGTCTCAGTGGAAGAAGCATTAGTATAGTATTAATACCTTAGACATGTGTGTGCTGTGTCTCAGGGGAAGAAGCATTAGTATAGTATTAATACCTTAGACATGTGTGTGATGTGTCTCAGTGGAAGAAGCATTAGTATAGTATTAATACCTTAGACGTGTGAGTTGTGTCTTAGTGGAAGAAGCATTAGTATAGTATTAATACCTTAGGCATGTGTGTGCTGTGTCTCAGGGGAAGAAGCATTAGTATAGTATTAATACCTTAGGCATGTGTGTGCTGTGTCTCAGGGGAAGAAGCATTAGTATAGTATTAATACCTTAGGCATGTGTGTGCTGTGTCTCAGGGGAAGAAGCATTAGTATAGTATTAATACCTTAGACGTGTGCTGTGTCTCAGTGGAAGAAGCATTAGTATAGTATTAATACCTTAGATGTGTGTGCTGTGTCTCAGTGGAAGAAGCAATAGTATAGTATTAATACCTTAGACGTTTGTGTTGTGTCTTAGTGGAAGAAGCATTAGTATAGTATTAATACCTTAGACATGTGTGTGCTGTGTCTCAGGGGAAGAAGCATTAGTATAGTATTAATACCTTAGACATGTGTGTGATGTGTCTCAGTGGAAGAAGCATTAGTATAGTATTAATACCTTAGACGTTTGTGTTGTGTCTTAGTGGAAGAAGCATTAGTATAGTATTAATACCTTAGACGTGTGAGTTGTGTATCAGTGGAAGAAGCATTAGTATAGTAGTAATACCTTAGACGTGTGAGTTGTGTATCAGTGGAAGAAGCATTAGTATAGTATTAATACCTTAGACGTGTGAGTTGTGTATCAGTGGAAGAAGCATTAGTATAGTATTAATACCTTAGACGTGTGAGTTGTGTATCAGTGGAAGAAGCATTAGTATTTTTTCTTTCATTATTCAGATAGTGCAGCAATATTAAGCAACTTTTTAATTTACTCCTCCTATTAAATTTTCTTCATTCTCTTACTATCTTTATTTAAAAATGCAGAAATGTAAAGTTAGGAGCCGGCCCATTTTTTGTTTAGCACCTGGGTAGCGCTTGCTGATTGGTGGATACATTTAGGCACCAATCGGCAAGAGCTACCCAGGTGCTGAACCAAAAATGGGCCAGCACTTAAGCTTACAATACTGCTTTTTCAAATAAAGATAGCAAGAGAAAGAAGAAAAATTGATAATAGGAGTAAATTAGAAAGTTGCTTAAAATTGCTGCTCTATCTGAATCACAAAAGAAAAACATGTTAAACTAGTGTGTGTATGTATGTGTGTGTGTGTGTGTGTGTGTGTGTGTGTGTGTATATATATACATTTCTTTCATGTAATTGGCAAGAGTCCATGAGCTAGTGACATATGGGATATACAATCCTACCAGGAGGGGCAAGGTTTCTTAAAAGTTTCTCAAACCTCAAAATGCCTATAAATACACCGCTCACCACACCCACAAATCAGTTTTACAAACTTTGCCTCCTATGGAGGTGGTAAAGTAAGTTTGTGCTAAGATTTCTACGTTGATATGCGCTTCTCAGCATTGTTGAAGCCCGATTCCTCTCAGAGTACAGCGAATGTCAGGGGGACGTGAAGGGAGTATCACCTATTGAATACAATGATTTCTCTAACGGGGGTCTATTTCATGGGTTCTCTGTTATCGGTCGTAGAGATTAATCTCCTACCTCCCTTTTCAGATCGACGATATACTCTCAATTTACCATTACCTCTACTGATAACTGTTTTAGTACTGATTTGGCTATCTGCTATATGTGGATGGGTGTCTTTTGGTAAGTTTGTTTTTTATTACTTTCGACACCTCAGCTATGGTTTGGTACTTTATGCATTTATATAAAGTTCTAAATATATGTATTGTACTTATATTTGCCAGTGGAGGCTCCTCCATATGTGCACTGTCGCACGTGAACCCCCAGGGGGCAGAGGAGAGGGGGGGAAATGAGCAGAACTTAAGGGGAAAAAAAATTATGAAATTTTTTATTTATATTATTTTATATTATATTTATAAATGTATTATTTTCCTGTGTGCTGTCTTCTGTAAGACTGTGCAGTGTAACTATCATGACATCATGCATATTAGGCTGAAAGTGCTGTTTTGCCTATACTTCTATGTATCGCACGTGCGATACATAGAAGTATAAGCAAAAGCACTTTCCACTTTAAAACTGCATTGACTGCAGCGCCACCTACAGGCCGGCCCATAGCCTTCCTGTTCGCACAGCTCTTAGTGTGCGGGAGCCAGCTGTCACGTGACACTCGCACACTAAGAGCTGAGCTTACTATGTGTGTGGGAGGAGAGGAGGCAGGGGCGTAACAGAAGTTCAGCCAATCATATCCCTAATCCCTGGGCCTTCCCAATTCCTAAATCGGCCACGCAGGCGCATGGTTTCTGGCGGGGAATTAACCTACTGACTGAGAGGCGCGCACTGTGAGTGACGACACACCCGGCCACATGGATGACACAGGCTGTTAGAAAGATTAGTGTGTGTCAGTGCGCGGGGAGACCAGAACAATGCTGCCACCAGGATCGGGTCCATTCAGTGAGGCTCAGGGGAGGGCCCAGGGCTACTGAGCAGGGCTGAGTGAGGAGAGGCTGCGACTTAGCAGTATGTATCTGAGTGAGTATGTATGTAAAATTCTAGGTAATAATGATGCCTCATTTCCAATGTTCCCTCAAAGCCCTCTCTGTGTATTGCAAGCAGCGCAACTCAGAACTTCTGTAACAGGAGGGATGTGGAATGTGATTTTTTTTAATCATATTTCAACAGTGCTGGACTCCTGGAAAACTAAGCTGCAAGACACCGTGAGAGAGCACTGTTAAAATAAAATAAAAAAATAAATCACTTTTCACATCCCTCCGGTGTAGCACAGCTTGATCTTTTTTCTGTGCTACACTGAGGGGGAATGACCTAAGCTGACTGAGTTGTGTGCGTAAATCACACAGCTCTGTCAGAGAGTAAGACCGGGAGAAATTAAACACGGAGAGCAGCAGGCAATAAACTTCCCGTGAAAAGATTAAAGTGCTGCCTCCCTCCTCCATACACTAGAAGCAGCCTAGGTGAGTGCTGGAGATCTTCTGTGATTAAAAATGACCCGTAAGTTTCAGTTTGTGACAGCTGAAAGTTAGAGATTTATTAAACACCCATGCAGGGTCATGAAAACAGTGCACACACTACTTATTCTAGCAATACCAGCTTTTTTTTCTATTTTCTAATCCAGCATTCTTTTAAAAAAAAGAAGAAAAAAAAGATGCAGAGCATTATTTAACCCCTTGGCTATCATAGAGAATTTCAGTATATTCTAATACATTGCACTGCAGATCTTTTTGACAGCCAGGGGGTTAAATTATGCTCACAATATGGTCTAGGCATGTAAGGAGGGGAGGAGGTTAAGCAGGAGACTGAAGCTTCTCTGTTGTCACAAGCTGACATTTCTTATATAAACTTTGAGCAATAATATCTGATTCTGTAGTAGTCTGTGTAATGAAATTGCTGGTTTTAAATGTGGGTCTAGTTAATCAGTATTGTTTAGCTGTGATGTATTTTTACCACATTCCTACCTGATTACTAAAGGTTGTTTCCCTATCAAATTTGAGTGACTTTATTTTCTTTATAGTGATGATGAGACTTAAAAAGGTATTTCTTCATGCCATGTGGTACCTTGCTAGCCAACTTCATATGCTGCAGTAAAAATGTATATATGCTTATAACTAGGGTAATGGATCTCAGCTGTATGTATATGTATGGACTCTGGAGCAGGCTGCAGGCATGGGTGGTGGGCAGAGGGTGCCTGGGTGGCCTATTTTTCTCCTGGGCATGTGTGTATCCCTCTGTAGCCACATTACTTTTTCCATACCAACCAATGTACAAAAAACAGTGATTGTATGGTGTTATGAATGTTAAATCATTTGATAATTAAACAAATACATTATGTTTGTCATGTTTGAACAAATAAAAATGAAGCATCACTTTGCACTGTGGATGGTTAACCCACTAAATGCCCCTCAGTGCCTACTGCATCCCCTTCCTCCTGTGATTTACTCCCCCATCCCAGACCTCATACTATAAAGATGAGTACACACACACACACTAGAAATATGTATGACAAGTTCCCTTTAATTTTGTTTTAAATAAAAGTGGGACTAGTGTGTTTGTGTATATATATGTGTGTGTGTGTGTGTGTATATATATATATATATATATATATATATATATATATATATATATAGCCATCTGAGGGGCGGGGCTTTATTTCAAGGGGTGTGGCTAGGGGCGGGGCCACGTGCACCTCCATCTTCATAATTCACCAGCCGCCACTGATATTTGCCATGAGTCAGGTTCATGTATTTCCTTCTGCAGACTGTCAGTTTCGTATTTGGGTAATATAAATATCTTTTAAAGAAATTTTTTTCTTACCTGGGGTTTAGTCTTTTTTCAATTGACTACTTCTTGCAAATTGCGGGTAGCATTAGGCCCGCGGGTGCGTCAAATGCTAAACTTTATTGCGTCATTCTTGGCGCGAAAAGATACGTCTATGACGCAACTTCATCATTTCCGACGTCATACTTGACGCAGAGACCTTTCTCGCGAGTGTGTCATTTCCGGTTATTTTTTGGCACCAAAAAAGTTTACGTTACGTTGTGCGTCATACTTGGCGCCAAACTTTTTCATTATTTCAATACCCCATTGATGTTTGCCTCTTGATTTTTTTCTCTATCAGAGGTCTATGCTATTTGCATTTTTTTCCCCATTCCTGAAACTGTCATATAAGGAAATAGATAATTTTGCTTTATATGTTGCTTTTTCTCTTACATTTTGCAAGATGTCTCTATCTGATCCTGCCTCAGAAGTTTCTGCTGGAACATTGCTGCCTGACATCGGTCCTACCAAAGCTAAGTACATTGGTTGTAAAATTGTTAAAATTATTTCACCGAATGTCATTTGTAATAGTTGTCATGATAAACTTTTACATGCAGTTAGTATATCCATCAGTAATAGTACATTGCCAGTTGTAGTTCCTTCAACTTCTAATGTGCATGATATACCTGTAAATTTTAAAGAATTTGTTTCTGATTCTATTTTGAAGGCTTTGTCTGCATTTCCACCTTCTAATAAATGTAAAAGGTCTTTTCTCCAACATAGGTGTGTCCGGTCCACGGCGTCATCCTTACTTGTGGGATATTCTCCTCCCCAACAGGAAATGGCAAAGAGCCCAGCAAAGCTGGTCACATGATCCCTCCTAGGCTCCGCCTTCCCCAGTCATTCTCTTTGCCGTTGTACAGGCAACATCTCCACGGAGATGGCTTAGAGTTTTTTAGTGTTTAACTGTAGTTTTTATTATTCAATCAAGAGTTTGTTATTTTAAAATAGTGCTGGTATGTACTATTTACTCTGAAACAGAAAAGAGATGAAGATTTCTGTTTGTAAGAGGAAAATGATTTTAGCAACCGTTACTAAAATCGATGGCTGTTCCACACAGGACTGTTGAGAGGAATTAACTTCAGTTGGGGGAACAGTGAGCAGACTTTTGCTGCTTGAGGTATGACACATTCTAACAAGACGATGTAATGCTGGAAGCTGTCATTTTCCCTATGGGATCCGGTAAGCCATTTTTATTACAGAAAGAAATAAAGGGCTTCACAAGGGCTTTCTAAGACTGTAGACATTTTCTGGGCTAAATCGATTTATATTTTATACTCCATAGCCTTGAGGAATTATTTTAATCTTGGGAATTATGTAAAATAACCGGCAGGCACTGTATTGGACACCTTATTCTCTAGGGGCTTTCCCTAATCATAGGCAGAGTCTCATTTTCGCGCCTGTATTGCGCACTTGTTTTTGAGAAGCATGACATGCAGATGCATGTGTGAGGAGCTCTGATACATAGAAAAGACTTTCTGAAGGCGTCATTTGGTATCGTATTCCCCTTTGGGCTTGGTTGGGTCTCAGCAAAGCAGATACCAGGGACTGTAAAGGGGTTAAATATAAAAACGGCTCCGGTTCCGTTATTTCTTCTGTTATGTGTGATCAGTCCACGGGTCATCATTACTTCTGGGATATTATCTGCTCCCCTACAGGAAGTGCAAGAGGATTCACCCAGCAGAGTTGCTATATAGCTCCTCCCCTCTACGTCACCTCCAGTCATTCTCTTGCACCCAAAGACTAGATAGGAGGTGTGAGAGGACTATGGTGATTATACTTAGTTTTTATAACTTCAATCAAAAGTTTGTTATTTTACAATAGCACCGGAGCGTGTTATTACTTCTCTGGCAGAGTTTGAAGAAGAATCTACCAGAGTTTTTCTTATGATTTTAACCGGAGTAGTTAAGATCATATTGCTGTTTCTCGGCCATCTGAGGGAGGTAAAAGCTTCAGATCAGGGGACAGCGGGCAGTTGAATCTGCATTGAGGTATGTAGCAGTTTTTATTTTCTGAATGGAATTGATGAGAAAATCCTGCCATACCGTTATAATGACATGTATGTATACTCTACACTTCAGTATTCTGGGGATGGTATTTCACCGGAATTACTCTGTAAAAGTACATTAAACCTTTTAATAGGTATTTAATTCATGTTTAACGTTTTTGCTGGAATGTAGAATCGTTTGCATTTCTGAGGTACTGAGTGAATAAATATTTGGGCATTATTTTTCCACTTGGCAGTTTGCTTGTTTTGATTATGACAGTTTCGTTTCTCTCTCACTGCTGTGTGTGAGGGGGAGGGGCCGTTTTTGGCGCTCTTTGCTACGCATCAAAAATTTCCAGTCAGTTACTCTTGTATTTTCTGCATGATCCGGTTCATCTCTAACAGAACTCAGGGGTCTTCAAACTTCTTTTGAAGGGAGGTAGATTCTCTCAGCAGAGCTGTGAGACTTATGTAGTGACTGTGTTTTAAAACGTTGCTCTGTGATTTTTATGTTTAAAATTTAATTAGTGTTACTTTACTAATGGGAACAAACCTTTGCTAACAAGTTGTGTTGTTTTTAAAGAGTGATGCTATAACTGTTTTTCAGTTCATTATTTCAACTGTCATTTAATCGTTTAGTGCTTCTTTGAGGCACAGTACGTTTTTGTTAAAGAAGATTGTAACCAAGTTGCATGTTTATTGCTAGTGTGTTAAACATGTCTGATTCAGAGGAAGATACCTGTGTCATTTGTTCCAATGCCAAGGTGGAGCCCAATAGAAATTTATGTACTAACTGTATTGATGCTACTTTAAATAAAAGCCAATCTGTACAAATTGAACAAATTTCACCAAACAGCGAGGGGAGAGTTATGCCGTCTAACTCGCCTCACGTGTCAGTACCTGCGTCTCCCGCCCGGGAGGTGCGTGATATTATGGCGCCTAGTACATCTGGGCAGCCATTACAGATAACATTACAAGATATGGCTACTGTTATGACTGAAGTTTTGGCTAAGTTACCAGAACTAAGAGGCAAGCGTGATCACTCTGGGGTGAGAACAGAGTGCGCTGATAATCCTAGGGCCATGTCTGATACTGCGTCACAGCTTGCAGAGCATGAGGACGGAGAGCTTCATTCTGTAGGTGACGGTTCTGATCCAAGCAGATTGGATTCAGATATTTCAAATTTTAAATTTAAATTGGAAAACCTCCGTGTATTACTAGGGGAGGTCTTAGCGGCTCTTAACGATTGTAACACTGTTGCAATACCAGAGAAAATGTGTAGGTTGGATAAATACTTTGCGGTACCGGCGAGTACTGACGTTTTTCCTATACCTAAGAGATTAACTGAAATTGTTACTAGGGAGTGGGATAGACCCGGTGTGCCGTTCTCACCCCCTCCTATATTTAGAAAGATGTTTCCAATAGACGCCACCACACGGGACTTATGGCAAACGGTCCCTAAGGTGGAGGGAGCAGTTTCTACTTTAGCTAAGCGCACCACTATCCCGGTGGAGGATAGCTGTGCTTTTTCAGATCCTATGGATAAAAAATTAGAGGGTTACCTTAAGAAAATGTTTGTTCAACAAGGTTTTATATTGCAACCCCTTGCATGCATCGCGCCGATTACGGCTGCGGCAGCATTTTGGATTGAGTCTCTGGAAGAGAACCTTAGTTCCGCTACGCTGGACGACATTACGGACAGGCTTAGAGTCCTTAAACTAGCTAATTCATTCATTTCGGAGGCCGTAGTACATTTAACCAAACTTACGGCTAAGAATTCAGGATTCGCCATTCAGGCACGTAGGGCGCTGTGGCTAAAATCCTGGTCGGCTGATGTAACTTCTAAGTCCAAATTACTTAATATACCTTTCAAGGGGCAAACTTTATTTGGGCCCGGTTTGAAAGAAATTATCGCTGACATTACAGGAGGTAAGGGCCACGCTCTACCTCAAGACAAAGCCAAAGCTAAGGCTAGACAGTCTAATTTTCGTCCCTTTCGGAATTTCAAAGCAGGTGCAGCATCAACTTCCACTGCACCAAAACAGGAAGGAGCTGTTGCTCGTTACAGACAAGGCTGGAAACCTAACCAGTCCTGGAATAAGGGCAAGCAGGCCAGAAAACCTGCTGCTGCCCCTAAGACAGCATGAACCGAGGGCCCCCGATCCGGGACCGGATCTAGTGGGGGGCAGACTCTCTCTCTTCGCCCAGGCTTGGGCAAGAGATGTCCAGGATCCCTGGGCGCTAGAGATCATATCTCAGGGATACCTTCTAGACTTCAAATTATCTCCCCCAAGAGGGAGATTTCATCTGTCAAGGTTGTCAACAAACCAAATAAAGAAAGACGCGTTTCTACGCTGTGTACAAGATCTATTATTAATGGGAGTGATCCATCCGGTTCCGCGGTCGGAACAAGGACAAGGGTTTTACTCAAACCTGTTTGTGGTTCCCAAAAAAGAGGGAACTTTCAGGCCAATCTTGGATTTAAAGATCCTAAACAAATTCCTAAGAGTTCCATCGTTCAAAATGGAAACTATTCGGACAATCTTACCCATGATCCAAAAGGGTCAGTACATGACCACAGTGGATTTAAAGGATGCTTACCTTCACATACCGATTCACAAAGATCATTACCGGTATCTAAGGTTTGCCTTCTTAGACAGGCATTACCAGTTTGTAGCCCTTCCATTCGGATTGGCTACGGCTCCAAGAATCTTCACAAAGGTTCTGGGTGCCCTTCTAGCGGTTCTGAGACCGCGAGGAATTTCGGTAGCTCCGTACCTAGACGACATTCTGATACAAGCTTCAAGCTTTCAAACTGCCAAGTCTCATACAGAGTTAGTTCTGGCATTTCTAAGGTCGCATGGATGGAAAGTGAACGAAAAGAAGAGTTCTCTCTTGCCTCTCACAAGAGTTCCATTCTTGGGGACTCTTATAGATTCTGTAGAAATGAAGATTTATCTGACAGAAGACAGATTAACAAAGCTTCTAAATGCATGCCGTGTCCTTCATTCCATTCAACTCCCGTCAGTAGCTCAATGCATGGAGGTGATCGGCTTATTGGTAGCAGCAATGGACATAGTACCCTTTGCACGCCTACATCTCAGACCGCTGCAATTGTGCATGCTGAGTCAGTGGAATGGGGATTACTCAGATTTGTCCCCCACTCTGAATCTGGATCAAGAGACCAGAAACTCTCTTCTATGGTGGCTTTCTCGGCCACATCTGTCCAAGGGGATGCCGTTCAGCAGGCCGGACTGGACAATTGTAACAACAGACGCCAGCCTTCTAGGTTGGGGCGCTGTCTGGAATTCTCTGAAGGCTCAGGGACAATGGAGTCAGGAGGAAAGTCTCCTGCCAATAAACATTCTGGAATTGAGAGCAGTTCTCAATGCCCTTCTAGCTTGGCCCCAGTTAAAGACTCGGGGGTTCATCAGGTTTCAGTCGGACAACATCACGACTGTAGCTTACATCAACCATCAGGGAGGGACAAGAAGCTCCCTAGCAATGATAGAAGTATCAAAGATAATTCGCTGGGCAGAGTCTCACTCTTGCCACCTGTCAGCAATCCACATCCCGGGAGTGGAGAACTGGGAGGCGGATTTCTTGAGTCGCCAGACTCTTCATCCGGGGGAGTGGGAACTTCATCCGGAGGTCTTTGCCCAAATACTTCGACGTTGGGGCAAACCAGAGATAGATCTCATGGCGTCTCGCCAGAACGCCAAACTTCCTCGCTACGGATCCAGATCCAGGGATCCGGGAGCGGTTCTGATAGATGCTTTGACAGCACCTTGGAACTTCAGGATGGCTTATGTGTTTCCACCCTTCCCGCTGCTTCCTCGATTGATTGCCAAGATCAAACAGGAGAGAGCATCAGTGATTCTAATAGCGCCTGCATGGCCGCGCAGGACTTGGTATGCAGATCTAGTGGACATGTCATCCTGTCCGCCTTGGTCTCTACCTCTAAGACAGGACCTTCTGATTCAGGGTCCATTCAAACATCAAAGTCTAACTTCTCTGAAGCTGACTGCTTGGAAATTGAACGCTTGATTTTATCAAAACGTGGTTTTTCTGAGTCGGTTATTGATACCCTGATACAGGCTAGGAAGCCTGTTACCAGAAAGATTTACCATAAAATATGGCGTAAATACCTATACTGGTGTGAATCCAAAGATTACTCCTGGAGTAAGGTTAGGATTCCTAGGATATTGTCTTTTCTACAAGAAGGTTTAGAAAAGGGTTTATCGGCTAGCTCATTAAAGGGACAGATCTCAGCTCTGTCCATCTTGTTACACAGGCGTCTGTCAGAAAATTCAGACATCCAGGCCTTTTGTCAGGCTTTAGCTAGGATCAAGCCTGTGTTTAAAACTGTTGCTCCGCCATGGAGTTTAAACTTAGTTCTTAACGTTTTACAGGGTGTTCCGTTTGAACCCCTTCATTCCATTGATATAAAATTGTTATCTTGGAAAGTTCTATTTTTAATGGCTATTTCCTCGGCTCGAAGAGTCTCTGAGTTATCAGCCCTACATTGTGATTCTCCTTATCTGATCTTTCACTCAGACAAGGTAGTTCTGCGTACTAAACCTGGTTTCTTACCTAAGGTTGTCTCTAACAGGAATATCAATCAAGAGATTGTTGTTCCATCCTTGTGTCCAAATCCTTCTTCAAAGAAGGAACGTCTTCTACACAATCTGGATGTAGTTCGTGCCCTCAAGTTCTACTTGCAGGCAACTAAAGATTTTCGCCAAACTTCTTCCCTGTTTGTCGTTTATTCTGGACGGAGGAGAGGTCAAAAAGCTTCTGCTACCTCTCTCTCTTTTTGGCTTCGTAGCATAATACGTTTAGCCTATGAGACTGCTGGACAGCAGCCTCCTGAAAGAATTACAGCTCATTCCACTAGAGCTGTGGCTTCCACTTGGGCCTTTAAGAATGAGGCCTCTGTTGAACAGATTTGCAAGGCTGCAACTTGGTCTTCGCTTCATACTTTTTCCAAATTTTACAAATTTGACACTTTTGCTTCTTCGGAGGCTATTTTTGGGAGAAAGGTTCTTCAGGCAGTGGTTCCTTCTGTATAATGAGCCTGCCTATCCCTCCCGTCATCCGTGTACTTTTGCTTTGGTATTGGTATCCCAGAAGTAATGATGACCCGTGGACTGATCACACATAACAGAAGAAAACATAATTTATGCTTACCTGATAAATTCCTTTCTTCTGTTGTGTGATCAGTCCACGGCCCGCCCTGTTTTTTAAGGCAGGTAAATATTTTTTAAATTATAATTCAGTCACCACTACACCCTTGGCTTCTCCTTTCTCGTTGGTCTTTGGTCGAATGACTGGAGGTGACGTAGAGGGGAGGAGCTATATAGCAACTCTGCTGGGTGAATCCTCTTGCACTTCCTGTAGGGGAGCAGATAATATCCCAGAAGTAATGATGACCCGTGGACTGATCACACAACAGAAGAAAGGAATTTATCAGGTAAGCATAAATTATGTTTTTATGGGTTAAAGCTTCCAAATTTGGTGTGCAATACTTTTAAGGCTTTAAGACACTGTGGTGAAATTTTGGTGAATTTTGAACAATTCCTTCATACTTTTTCGCAATTGCAGTAATAAAGTGTGTTCAGTTTAAAATTTAAAGTGACAGTAACGATTTATTTTAAAACGTTTTTTGTACTTTGTTATCAAGTTTTTGCCTGTTTAACATGTCTGAACTACCAGATAGACTGTGTTCTGAATGTGGGGAAGCCAAGGTTCCTTCTCATTTAAATAGATGTGATTTATGTGACACAAAATTTAGAGAAAATGATGCCCAAGATGATTCCTCAAGTGAGGGGAGTAAGCATGGTACTGCATCATCCCCTCCTTCGTCTACACCAGTCTTGCCCACACAGGAGGCCCCTAGTACATCTAGCGCGCCAATACTCCTTACTATGCAACAATTAACGGCTGTAATGGATAATTCTATCAAAAACATTTTAGCCAAAATGCCCACTTATCAGCGAAAGCGCGACTGCTCTGTTTTAGAAAATACTGAAGAGCATGAGGACGCTGATGATATTGGTTCTGAAGGGCCCCTACACCAATCTGAGGGGGCCAGGGAGGTTTTGTCTGAGGGAGAAATTTCAGATTCAGGGAAAATTTCTCAACAAGCTGAACCTGATGTGATTACATTTAAATTTAAATTGGAACATCTCCGCGCTCTGCTTAAGGAGGTGTTATCCACTCTGGATGATTGTGAGAATTTGGTCATTACAGAGAAACTATGTAAAATGGACAAGTTCCTAGAGGTCCCGGGGCCCCCCGAAGCTTTTCCTATACCCGAGCGGGTGGCGGACATTGTAAATAAAGAATGGGAAAGGCCCGGTATACCTTTCGTCCCTCCCCCCATATTTAAAAAATTGTTTCCTATGGTCGACCCCAGAAAGGACTTATGGCAGACAGTCCCCAAGGCCGAGGGGGCGGTTTCTACTCTAAACAAACGCACCACTATACCCATAGAAGATAGTTGTGCTTTCAAAGATCCTATGGATAAAAAATTAGAAGGTTTGCTTAAAAAGATGTTTGTTCAGCAAGGTTACCTTCTACAACCAATTTCATGCATTGTTCCTGTCACTACAGCCGCGTGTTTCTGGTTCGATGAGCTAGAAAAGGCGATCAATAATAATTCTTCTTCTTATGAGGAGATTATGGACAGAATTCGTGCTCTCAAATTGGCTAATTCTTTCACCCTAGACGCCACTTTGCAATTGGCTAGGTTAGCGGCGAAAAATTCTGGTTTTGCTATTGTGGCGCGCAGAGCGCTTTGGTTAAAATCTTGGTCAGCGGATGCGTCTTCCAAGAACAAATTGCTTAACATTCCTTTCAAGGGAAAAACGCTGTTTGGCCCTGACTTGAAAGAGATTATCTCTGATATCACTGGGGGCAAGGGCCACGCCCTTCCTCAGGATAGGTCTTTCAAGGCCAAAAATAAACCTAATTTTCGTCCCTTTCGCAGAAACGGACCAGCCCCAAGTGCTACGTCCTCTAAGCAAGAGGGTAATACTTCTCAAGCCAAGCCAGCCTGGAGACCAATGCAAGGCTGGAACAAAGGAAAGCAGGCCAAGAAACCTGCCACTGCTACCAAGACAGCATGAGATGTTGGCCCCCGATCCGGGACCGGATCTGGTGGGGGGCAGACTCTCTCTCTTCGCTCAGGCTTGGGCAAGAGATGTTCTGGATCCTTGGGCGCTAGAAATAGTCTCCCAAGGTTATCTTCTGGAATTCAAGGGGCTTCCCCCAAGGGGGAGGTTCCACAGGTCTCAATTGTCTTCAGACCACATAAAAAAACAGGCATTCTTACATTGTGTAGAAGACCTGTTAAAAATGGGAGTGATTCATCCTGTTCCATTAGGAGAACAAGGGATGGGGTTCTACTCCAATCTGTTCGTAGTTCCCAAAAAAGAGGGAACATTCAGACCAATCTTAGATCTCAAGATCCTAAACAAGTTTCTCAAGGTTCCATCGTTCAAAATGGAAACCATTCGAACTATTCGTCCTTCCATCCAGGAAGGTCAATTCATGACCACGGTGGATTTAAAGGATGCGTATCTACATATTCCTATCCACAAGGAACATCATCGGTTCCTAAGGTTCGCATTCCTGGACAAGCATTACCAGTTTGTGGCACTTCCATTCGGATTAGCCACTGCTCCAAGGATTTTCACAAAGGTACTAGGGTCCCTTCTAGCGGTGCTAAGACCAAGGGGCATTGCAGTAGTACCTTACTTGGACGACATTCTGATTCAAGCGTCGTCCCTTCCTCAAGCAAAGGCTCACACGGACATTGTCCTGGCCTTTCTCAGATCTCACGGGTGGAAAGTGAACGTAGAAAAAAGTTCTCTGTCTCCGTCAACAAGGGTTCCCTTCTTGGGAACAATAATAGACTCCTTAGAAATGAGGATTTTTCTGACAGAGGCCAGAAAATCAAAACTTCTGAACTCTTGTCAAATACTTCATTCTGTTCCTCTTCCTTCCATAACGCAGTGCATGGAAGTAATAGGTTTGATGGTAGCGGCAATGGACATAGTTCCTTTTGCGCGCATTCATCTAAGACCATTACAACTGTGCATGCTCAGTCAGTGGAATGGGGACTATACATGACGACTGTTGCGTACATCAACCATCAGGGGGGAACAAGGAGTTCCCTGGCGATGGAAGAAGTGACCAAAATCATTCAATGGGCGGAGACTCACTCCTGCCACTTGTCTGCAATCCACATCCCAGGAGTGGAAAATTGGGAAGCGGATTTTCTGAGTCGTCAGACATTTCATCCGGGGGAGTGGGAACTCCATCCGGAAATCTTTGCCCAAATCACTCAATTGTGGGGCATTCCAGACATGGATCTGATGGCCTCTCGTCAGAACTTCAAAGTTCCTTGCTACGGGTCCAGATCCAGGGATCCCAAGGCGACTCTAGTAGATGCACTAGTAGCACCTTGGACCTTCAAACTAGCTTATGTATTCCCGCCGTTTCCTCTCATCCCCAGGCTGGTAGCCAGGATCAATCAGGAGAGAGCATCGGTGATCTTGATAGCTCCTGCGTGGCCACGCAGGACTTGGTATGCAGACCTGATGAATATGTCATCGGCTCCACCATGGAAGCTACCTTTGAGACGAGACCTTCTTGTTCAAGGTCCGTTCGAACATCCGAATCTGGTCTCACTCCAACTGACTGCTTGGAGATTGAACGCTTGATCTTCTCAAAACGAGGGTTCTCAGATTCTGTCATTGATACTCTTGTTCAGGCCAGAAAGCCTGTAACTAGAAAAATTTACCACAAAATATGGAAAAAATATATCTGTTGGTGTGAATCTAAAGGATTCCCTTGGGACAAGGTAAAAATTCCTAAGATTCTATCCTTCCTTCAAGAAGGTTTGGAGAAAGGATTATCTGCTAGTTCCTTGAAGGGACAGATTTCTGCCTTGTCTGTGTTACTTCACAAAAAACTGGCAGCTGTGCCAGATGTTCAAGCCTTTGTTCAGGCTCTGGTTAGAATCAAGCCTGTTTACAAACCTTTGACTCCTCCTTGGAGTCTCAATTTAGTTCTTTCAGTTCTTCAGGGGGTTCCGTTTGAACCCTTACATTCCGTTGATATTAAGTTATTATCTTGGAAAGTTTTGTTTTTGGTTGCAATTTCTTCTGCTAGAAGAGTTTCAGAATTATCTGCTCTGCAGTGTTCTCCTCCCTATCTGGTGTTCCATGCAGATAAGTTGGTTTTACGTACTAAACCTGGTTTTCTTCCGAAAGTTGTTTCTAACAAAAACATTAACCAGGAGATAGTCGTGCCTTCTTTGTGTCCGAATCCAGTTTCAAAGAAGGAACGTTTGTTGCACAATTTGGATGTTGTTCGTGCTCTAAAATTCTATTTAGATGCTACAAAGGATTTTAGACAAACATCTTCCTTGTTTGTTGTTTATTCTGGTAAAAGGAGAGGTCAAAAAGCAACTTCTACCTCTCTCTCTTTTTGGATTAAAAGCATCATCAGATTGGCTTACGAGACTGCCGGACGGCAGCCTCCTGAAAGAATCACAGCTCATTCCACTAGGGCTGTGGCTTCCACATGGGCCTTCAAGAACGAGGCTTCTGTTGATCAGATATGTAAGGCAGCGACTTGGTCTTCACTGCACACTTTTACTAAATTTTACAAGTTTGATACTTTTGCTTCTTCTGAGGCTATTTTTGGGAGAAAGGTTTTGCAAGCCGTGGTGCCTTCCATCTAGGTGACCTGATTTGCTCCCTCCCTTCATCCGTGTCCTAAAGCTTTGGTATTGGTTCCCACAAGTAAGGATGACGCCGTGGACCGGACACACCTATGTTGGAGAAAACAGAATTTATGTTTACCTGATAAATTACTTTCTCCAACGGTGTGTCCGGTCCACGGCCCGCCCTGGTTTTTTAATCAGGTCTGATAATTTATTTTCTTTAACTACAGTCACCACGGTATCATATGGTTTCTCCTATGCAAATATTCCTCCTTTACGTCGGTCGAATGACTGGGGAAGGCGGAGCCTAGGAGGGATCATGTGACCAGCTTTGCTGGGCTCTTTGCCATTTCCTGTTGGGGAGGAGAATATCCCACAAGTAAGGATGACGCCGTGGACCGGACACACCGTTGGAGAAAGTAATTTATCAGGTAAACATAAATTCTGTTTTTAAACTTCTCATTTAGTTGATGAAATTTCAAATGACCAACAACATAATTTATCTTCTTCTGATGAGGATCTATCTGATACAGAAGATCCTTCCTCAGACATTGACACTGACAAATCTACTTATTTATTTAAAATAGAGTATATGTGTTCTTTATTAAAAGAAGTGTTAATTATTATTGGATATTGAGGTAACCAGTCCTATTGACGTTCAGTCTACTAAACGTTTAAATGCTGTTTTTAAACCTCCTGTGGTTTCTCCAGGGGTTTTTCCTATTCCTGAGGCTATTTCTGATACGATTTCTAGGGAATGGAATAAGCCAGGTACTTCTTTTATTCCTTCTTCAAGGTTTAAAAAATTGTATCCTTTACCAGCAAAATCTATAGAGTTTTGGGAAAAAATCCCCAAGTTGATGGGGCTATTTCTACTCTTGCTAAACGTACCACTATTCCTATGGAAGATAGTACTTCCTTTAAGGCCTATTTATATTCAGGTCATCTTCTCAGACCTGCAATTTCTTTGGCTGATGTTGCGGCTGCATCAACCTTCTGGTTGGAGAATTTAGCGCAACAGGAATTGGATTCTGACTTATCTAGCATTATTCGCCTATTGCAATATGCTAATCATTTTATTTGTGATGCAATTTTTGATATTATCAAAATTGATGTTAGATCCATATCTTTAGCTTTTTTAGCTAGAAGAGCTTTGTGGCTTAAATCTTGGAATGTTGATATGACATCTAAATCTAGATTACTATCTCTTTCTTTCCAAGGTAATAATTTATTTGGTTCTCAGTTGGATTCTATTATTTCAACTGTCACTGAGAGAAGGGAGTTTTTCTGCCACAGGATTAAAAACCTAAGGGTAAATCTAAGGCTTCTAACCTTTTTCGTTCCTTTCATCAGAATAAGGAACAAAAACTCAATCCTCCCCACAAGGAATCTGCTTCCAATTGGAAGCCTTCCTCAAATTGGAATAAATCCAAGCCATTTAGGAAACCAAAGTCAGCCCCTAAGTCCGCATGAAGATACGGCCCTCATTCCAGCTCAGCTGGTAATGGGCAGATTAAGTTTTTTCAAGGATATTTGGATAAAATCTGTCCAAAATCAATGGATTCAGAGCATTGTCTCTCAAGGGTATCAATTAGGATTCAGAGTAAGACCTCCTGTGAGAAGATTTTTTTTCTCTCACGTATCCCAGTAAATCCAGTAAAAGCTCAGGCTTTCCTGAAGTGTGTTTCAGACCTGGAGTCTTCAGGGCTAATCATGCCAGTTCCTCCTTAGGAACAAGGTTTGGGGTTTTATTCAAATCTTTTCATTGTACCAAAGAAGGAAAATGTATTCAGACCAGTTCTGGATCTGAAAATTTTTGAATTGTTATTTAAGAGTACCAACTTTCAAGATGGTGACTATAAGGACTATTCTGCCTTTTGTTCAGCAAGGACATTATATGTCCACAATAGACTTGCAGGATGCATACATTCATATTACGATTCATCCAGAACATTATCAGTTTCTGAGATTCTCTTTTCTAAACAAGCATTACCAATTTGTTGCTCTTCCATTTGGTCTAGCAACAGCTCCAAGAATCTTTTCAAAGGTTCTGGGTGCCCTACTCTCTGTAATCAGAGAACAGGGTATTGCAGTGTTTCCTTATTTGGACAATATCTTGGTACTAGCTCAGTCTTTGTGTACTGCAGAATCTCACACCAATCAACTAGTGTTGTTTCTTTGGAAACATGGTTGGAGGATCAATTTACCAAAAGTTTCTTGATTCCTCAGACAAGGGTCACCTTTTTAGGTTTCTAGATAGATTCAGTGTCAATGACTCTGTCTCTAACAGACAAGAGACGTTTTAAATTGGTTGCAGCATGCCGGCACCTTCAGTCTCAGTCATTCCCTTTAGTGGCTACGTGCATGGAAGTTTTAGGTCTCATGACTGCAGCATCGGACGCGATCCCCTTTGCTCGTTTTCACATGAGACCTCTACAGCTTTGTATGCTGAATCAATGTACGACACTCTCTGACATGGTGAATAGATCACCATTGTTTAGTTCAAGGGGCCTCTTTTGTTCGGCCAACCTGGACTGTGATCACAACAAATGCGAGCCTTTCAGGTTGGGGAGCTGTTTGGAGATCTCTGACAGCACAAGGGGTTTGGAAATCTCAAGAGACAAGATTACCAATAAATATTTTAGAACTCCGTGCAATTCTCAGAGCTCTTCAGTTTTGGCCTCTGCTAAAGAGAGAACCATTCATTTGTTTTCAGACAGACAATATCACAACAGTGGTATATGTCAATCATCAGGGTGGGACTCAGTCTCCAAGCTATGAAAAAAGTATCTTGGATACTTGTTTGGGCGGAATCCAGCTCTTGTCTGATCTCTGCGATGCATATCCCAGGTGTAGACAATTGGGTGGCGGATTTTCTCAGCCGCCAGACTTTACATCCAGGGGAGTGGTCTCACCATCCAGATGTGTTTTCTCAGATTGTTCAGTTGTGGGGTCTTCCAAAGAGAGATCGCATGGCCTCTCATCTAAACAAGAAACTTCCCAGATACCGGTCCAGGTTCAGGGATGTTCAGGCGGAAGCAGTGGATGCGCTGACACTTCTTTGGTGTTATCATCCTGCTTACATTTTCCCGCCTCTAGTTCTCCTTCCAAGAGTGATCTCTAAAATCATCATGGAACAATCATTTGTGTTGCTGGTGGCTCCAGCATGGCCACACAGGTTTTGGTATGCGGATCTGGTTCGGATGTCCAGTTGCCCGCCTTGGCCACTTCCGTTCGGCCAGACCTACTATCTCAAGGTCCGTTTTTTTCCATCAGGATCTCAAATCATTAAATTTGAAGGTATGGAAAGTGAACGCTTAGTACTAAGTCATAGAGGTTTCTCTGAATCAGTGATTAATACTATGTTACAAGCTCGTAAATCTGTTTCTAGAAAGATTTATTATAGAGTTTGGAAGACTTACATGTCATGGTGTTCTTCTCATAAAATCTCTTGGCATTCTTTTAGAATTCCTAGAATTTTACAGTTATTCAGGACGGTTTGGTAAGGGTTTGTCTGCAAGTTCCTTGAAAGGTCAAATCTCCGCTCTTTCTGTTTTTCACAGAAAGATTGCTATACTTCCTGATATACACTGTTTTGTACAGGCTTTAGTTCTTATTAAACCTGTTATTTAATCAATTTCTCCTCCTTGGAGTCTTATTTTGGTTCTGACGGCTTTACAGGTTCTTCCATTTGAACCTATGCATTTTTTGGACATTAATCTACTTTCTTGGAAAGTGTTGTTCCGTTTGGCCATCTCTTCTGCTAGAAGAGTTTCTGAGTTATCTGCTCTTTCTTGTGAATCTCCTTTTCTGATTTTTTTCATCAGGATAAGGCAGTTTTGCGGACTTCATTTTAATTTTTACCTAGGTTGTAAATTCTAACAACATTTGTAAAGAAATTGTTGTCTCTTCCTTGTGTCCTAATCCTAAGAATTCTTTGGAAAGTTCCTTACATTCTTTGGAGGTGGTAAGAGCTTTCAAATATTATGTGGAAGCTACTAAAGATTTCAGGAAGACTTCCAGTCTATTTGTTTTATTTTCTGGTCCTAGGAAAGGTCAGAAGGCTTCTGCTATTTCCTTGGCTTCTTGGTTGAAACCTTTGATTCATCAAGCTTTTTTGGAGTCGGGTTAGGCCCCGCCTCAGAGAATTACAGCTCATTTTACTAGATCAGTCTCCACTTCGTGGGCTTTTAAGAATAAAGCTTCAGTTGATCAGATTTGCAAAGCGGCAACTTGGTCCTCTTTGCATACATTTACTAAATTCTACCGTTTTGATGTATTTGCTTCTTCTGAAGCAGTTTTTGGTAGAAAAGTTATTCAGGCAGCTGTTTCAGTTTGATTCTTCTGCTTTTGATTTAAGTTTTTTTTCTTTCAAATTAAATAAACTTATATTTTTGGGTTGTGGATTAATTTTTTTTTCAGCAGATTTTGGCTGTTTTTATTTTATTCCCTCCCTCTCTAGTGACTCTTGAGTGGAGATCCACATCTTGGGTATTGATATCCCATATGTCACTAGCTCATGGACTCTTGCCAATTACATGAAAGAAAACATAATTTATGTAAGAACTTACCTGATAAATTCATTTCTTTCATATTGGCAAGAGTCCATGAGGCCCACCCTTTTTATGGTGGTTATGATTTTTTGTATAAAGCACAATTATTTCCAAATTTCCTTCGTTGATGCTTTATACTCCTTTCTTTATCACCCCACTGCTTGGCTATTCGTTAAACTGAATTGTGGGTGTGGTAAGGGGTGTATTTATAGGCATTTTGAGGTTTGGGAAACTTTGCCCCTCCTGGTAGGATTGTATATCCCATATGTCACTAGCTCATGGACTCTTGCCAATATGAAAGAAATGAATTTATCGGGTAAGTTCTTACATAAATTATGTTATATATACAGTTGCAAGAAAAAGTATGTGAACCCTTTGGAATGATATGGATTTCTGCACAAATTGGTCATAAAATGTGATCTGATCATCATCTAAGTCACAACAATAGACAATCACAGTCTGCTTAAACTAATAACACACAAAGAATGAAATGTTGCCATGTTTTTATTGAACACACCATGTAAACATTCACAGTGCAGGTGGAAAAAGTATGTGAACCCTTGGATTTAATAACTGGTTGAATCTCCTTTGGCAGCAATAACTTCAACCAAATGTTTCCTGTAGTTACAGATCAGACTGCACAATGGTCAGGAGTAATTCTTGACCATTCCTCTTTACAGAACTGTTTCAGTTCAGCAATATTCTTGGGATGTCTGGTGTGAATCGCTTTCTTGAGGTCATGCCACAGCATCTCAATTGGGTTGAGGTTAGGACTCTGACTGGGCCACTTCAGAAGCCGTATTTTCTTCTGTTTAAGCCATTCTGTTGTTGATTTACTTCTATGCTTTGGGTCATTGTCCTGTTGCAACACCCATCTTCTGTTGAGCTTCAGCTGGTAGACAGATGGTCTTAAGTTCTCCTGCAAAATGTCTTGATAAACTTGGGAATTAATTGTTCCTTCGATGATAGCAATCCGTTCAGGCCCTGACGCAGCAAAGCAGCCCCAAACCATGATGCCCCACCACCATACTTCACAGTTGGGATGAGGTTTTGATGTTGTTGTGCTGTGTCTCTTTTTTGCCACACATAGTGTTGTGTGTTTCTTCCAAACAACTCAACTTTGGTTTCATCTGTCCACAGAATATTTTGCCAGTACTGCTGTGGTACATCCAGGTGCTCTTGTGCAAACTGTAAACGTGCAGCAATGTTTTGTTTGGACAGCAGAGGCTTCCTCTGTGGTATCCTCCCATGAAATCCATTCTTGTTTAGTGTTTTACGTATTGTAGATTCGCTAACAGGGATGTTAGCATTTGCCAGTGACTTTTGTAAGTCTTTAGCTGACACTCTAGGATTCTTCTTCACCTCATTGAGCAGTCTGCGCTGTGCTCTTGCAGTCATCTTTACAGGACGGCCACTTCTAGGGAGAGTAGCAGCAGTGCTGAACTTTTTCCATTTATAGACAATTTGTCTTACCGTGGACTGATAAACAGCAAGGCTTTTGGAGATACTTTTATAACCCTTTCCTGCTTCATGCAAGTCAACAATTCTTAATCGTAGGTCTTCTGAGACCTCTTTTGTGCAAGGCATCATTCACATCAGGCAATGCTTCTTGTGAAAAGCAAACCCAGGACTGGTGTGTGTTTTTTATAGGGCAGGGCAGCTGTAACCAACACCTCCAATCTCATATCATTGATTGGACTCCAGTTGGCTGACATCTCACTCCAATTAGCTCTTGGGGATGTCATTAGTCTAGGGGTTCACATACTTTTTCCACCTGCACTGTGAATGTTTACATGGTGTGTTCAATAAAAACATGGCAACATTTCATTCTTTGTGTGTTATTAGTTTAAGCAGACTGTGATTGTCTATTGTTGTGACTTAGATGATGATCAGATCACATTTTATGACCAATTAGTGCATAAATCCATATCATTCCAAAGGGTTCACATACTTTTTCTTGCAACTGTATATGTATGTGTGTGTGTGTGTGTGTATGTATGTGTATATATATATATATATATATATATATATGTATGTATATATATATATATATATATATATATATATATATATATATATATATGAAATTGCTCCTTTAGGTTTAGTTTTAAATGTGAAATCGCTACTTTTAAGAACTGAAAATATCCCATTTAAATGGGCTTAGCTTGCAGAAAGAGCAGACCTTATTTTGTCTTGTGTTATTTTGTCTGTGAAAGAAGCATTAGTATAGCGTGAGTTCCATGGGTGCTCGTGTTACGTCTCTGCGGAAGGAGCTTTAGTGTAGCTTGAGCTCCTTGGATGCTTGTCCGTTTGAACGATTGTGTCGTGTCTCTGTGGAAGAAGCATTAGTATAGGGTGAGTTCCTTGAATGCTCGTGTCGCCTATCCGCGGAATATGCATTAGTACAGTGTGAGTTCCTTGGACGCTTGTCGCCTATTCGTAGAAGTTGCATTAGTGTAGTGTAAGTTCCTTGGACGCTTGTGTCGCCTATCCGCGCAAAATGCATTAGTATACTGTGAGTTCCTTAGATGCTCGTGTCACCTATCCACGGAAGAAGCATTAGTTTAGGGTGAGTTCCTTGGACGCTTGTGTCACCTATCCGCGAAAGTTGCATTAGTATACTGTGAGTTCCTTGGACGCTTGTGTCGCCTAATCGCAGAAGTTGCATTAGTATAGTGTGAGTTCCTTGGACGCTTGTGTCGCCTAATCGCAGAAGTTGCATTAGTATAGTGTGAGTTCCTTGGACGCTTGTGTCGCCTAATCGCAGAAGTTGCATTAGTATACTGTGAGTTCCTTGGACGCTTGTGTCGCCTAATCGCAGAAGTTGCATTAGTATATTGTGAGTTCCTTGGACGTTTGTGCCGCATATCTGCAGAAGTTGCATTAGTATAGTGCGAGTTCCGTGGCCGATTGTGTAGCCGAATTGCGGAAGTTGCATTAGTATAGGGCGAGTTCCTTGAATGCTTGCGTCGCCTATCCGCAGACGTTGCATTAGTATAGTGTGAATTCCTTGAATGCTTGTGTCGCCTACCCGCGGAAGTTGCATTAGTACAGTGTCCGTTCCTTGGACGCTTGTGTCGCCTAATTGCGGAAGTTGCATTAGTATAGTGTGAATTCCTTGGACATTTGTGCAATCTATGTATATATGTGTGTGTGTGTGTATTTATATATATATATATATATATATATATATATATATATATATATATATATATATATATATATATATATAAGAAATTGCTCCTTTTAGGTTTAGTTTTGAATGTGAAACCACTACTTTTAAGAACTGAAAATATCCCATTTAAATGGGCTGAGCTTGTAGAAAGAGCAGACCTTATTTTATCTTGTGTTATTTTGTCTGTGAAAGAAGCATTAGTATAGTGTGAGTTCCATGGGTGCTCATCTTACGTCTCTGCGGAAGGAGCTTTAGTATAGGGTGAGTTCCTTGGATGCTTGTGTCATGCAGTTCCTTGAACGATTGTGTTGCGTCTCTGCAGAAGAAGCATTAGTATAGGGTGAGTTCCTTGGATGTTTGTGTCGCCTATCCGCGGAATATGCATTCCGTATACTGTGAGTTCCTTGTATGCTTATGTCGCTTAATCATAGAAGTTGCATTAGTATAGTGTAAGTTCCTTGGACGCTTGTGTCGCCTATCCGCGGAAAATGCTGTGTCTCTGTGGAAGAAGCATCAGTATAGTGTGAGTTCTTTGAACGCTCGTGTTGTGTCTCTATGGAAGAAGCATTAGTATAGTGTGAGTTCTTTGAACGCTCGTGTTGTGTCTCTATGGAAGAAGCATTAGTATAGTGTGAGTTCCTTGAACGCTCGTGTTGTGTGTCTGTGGAAGAAGCATCAGTATAGTGTGAGTTCCTTGAACGCTCATGTTGTGTCTGTGGAAGAAGCATCAGTATAGTGTGAGTTCCTTGAACGCTCATGTTGTGTGTCTGTGGAAGAAGCATCATTATTGTGTGAGTTCCTTGAACGCTCATGTTGTGTGTCTGTGGAAGAAGCATCAGTATAGTATGAGTTCCTTGAACGCTCGTGTTGCGTCTCTGTGGAAGAAGCATCAGTATAGTGTGAGTTCCTTGAACGCTCATGTTGTGTCTGTGGAAGAAGCATCATTATTGTGTGAGTTCCTTGAACGCTCATGTTGTGTCTGTGGAAGAAGCATCATTATTGTGTGAGTTCCTTGAACGCTCATGTTGTGTCTGTGGAAGAAGCATCAGTATAGTGTGAGTTCCTTGAACGCTCATGTTGTGTCTGTGGAAGAAGCATCAGTATAGTGTGAGTTCCTTGAACACTCATGTTGTGTCTGTGGAAGAAGCATCAGTATAGTGTGAGTTCCTTGAACGCTCCTGTTGTGTCTGTGGAAGAAGCATCATTTTTGTGTGAGTTCCTTGAACGCTCATGTTGTGTCTGTGGAAGAAGCATCATTATTGTGTGAGTTCCTTGAACGCTCATGTTGTGTCTGTGGAAGAAGCATCATTATTGTGTGAGTTCCTTGAACGCTCATGTTGTGTCTGTGGAAGAAGCATCATTATTGTGGGAGTTCCTTGAACGCTCATGTTGTGTCTGGAAGAAGCATCATTATTGTGTGAGTTCCTTGAACGCTCATGTTGTGTCTGTGGAAGAAGCATCATTATTGTGCGAGTTCCTTGAACGCTCATGTTGTGTGTCTGTGGAAGAAGCATCATTATTGTGTGAGTTCCTTGAACGCTCATGTTGTGTCTGGAAGAAGCATCATTATTGTGTGAGTTCCTTGAACGCTCATGTTGTGTCTGTGGAAGAAGCATCATTATTGTGTGAGTTCCTTGAACGCTCATGTTGTGTCTGTGGAAGAAGCATCATTATTGTGTGAGTTCCTTGAACGCTCATGTTGTCTCTGTGGAAGAAGCATCAGTATAGTGTGAGTTCCTTGAACGCTCATGTTGTGTCTGTGGAAGAAGCATCATTATTGTGTGAGTTCCTTGAATGCTCATGTTGTGTCTGTGGAAGAAGCATCAGTATAGTGTGAGTTCCTTGAACGCTCATGTTGTGTCTGTGGAAGAAGCATCAGTATAGTGTGAGTTCCTTGAACGCTCATGTTGTGTCTGTGGAAGAAGCATCATTATTGTGTGAGTTCCTTGAACGCTCATGTTGTGTCTGTGGAAGAAGCATCATTATTGTGTGAGTTCCTTGAACGCTCATGTTGTGTCTGTGGAAGAAGCATCATTATTGTGTGAGTTCCTTGAACGCTCATGTTGTGTCTGTGGAAGAAGCATCATTATTGTGTGAGTTCCTTGAACGCTCATGTTGTGTCTGTGGAAGAAGCATCATTATTGTGTGAGTTCCTTGAACGCTCATGTTGTGTCTGTGGAAGAAGCATCATTATTGTGTGAGTTCCTTGAACGCTCATGTTGTGTCTGTGGAAGAAGCATCAGTATAGTGTGAGTTCCTTGAACGCTCATGTTGCGTCTCTGTGGAAGAAGCATCAGTATAGTGTGAGTTCCTTGAACGCTCATGTTGCGTCTCTGTGGAAGAAGCATCAGTATAGTGTGAGTTCCTTGAACGCTCATGTTGTGTCTGTGGAAGAAGCATCATTATTGTGTGAGTTCCTTGAACGCTCATGTTGTGTCTGTGGAAGAAGCATCATTATTGTGTGAGTTCCTTGAACGCTCATGTTGTGTCTGTGGAAGAAGCATCAGTATTGTGTGAGTTCCTTGAACGCTCATGTTGTGTCTGTGGAAGAAGCATATCGGCAGAGCTTCTTTTCTGATTGTGAAGCAAACCAAGCAACAGTCTCTTTTGGCATGGCTGCACGTTGTTACAGTGGCAACAAGATGGAATTTTTTCCCCCAGAGGTTTACCCCACATTTCCTATCTTCCTGCACAAGGAATATATGATTCACGCTAAGAGGAATAAATCATGTGCAAAGCAGCAGCTCATTCCACTCTGTTGTGAATGGGGAAAGGTAGAGGAGTATTATATGATAAAACACAGCACAGATAAGCTATTCCTCATTTGCTGGTGACATTTTTTGTGACATCTAGTTTAAAGTGGGTGCTACCAGAGTGTTCTCAAGTAAGTCTATACAAGTTATCTGCTTATGACGAGAGTGAGCTGTTTTTAGCCCAGATCATCAAAAAGTACTGAATTCAGTCAATATATCCAGACTTCTGCAAGTAGTTTAAGAGTCAAGTAAAAATTTAAATCACATAATTCACACAGTTTCTCAACATGCATCTCACCTTTGCGTACTTGTAGATGCTGACAGAGTTATCTATAGTAATGGCTTGGGAGCAGATGATCTCGCAATGTCTCTGTAGAGCATCAAGTTGGAACTGGCTGGCTGCGGATAGAAGCTGTAAAAACAGCAGTGTAACCATGACTTCCTGACTTGTTAACACCATGTTGCCATATTGCTGCTTTAAGGGAGGACACTAATAAATGAAACATATGTCATGGGGCTGTTTAAAGAAATGTTTTGAATAATGCCCTATTATATGAACTCTGACATATGTATTATTTATGTGTGTCCTCCTTTAAAGCGGCGATACGGCAACCCTACCCCAACCATAGCTGCCCAGACTCAGGACCCTGATTCCCTGGTCACATCTGCCCAAACTTCAATCATATATTTGTTAGGTGGGATTTTGGAATAAGTGGTCATACATGCCTCACCCCTACATTTAAAGTGAATGTAAATTTTGATGATAAAGTGCCTGTTTTTTCTTTTTAAATTCAATTAAAAACACGGGCACTTTAATTCATCAAAATTTACATTTCACTTGTGTTGTGAAAATACCTTTTAATCTTGACAGCTGCTCCAGCTTCCCCCGGTCGTTGCAAGACTCTTCCTACGTCAGAAATGACTGATCAGTCATCCTCCAATCATGGCTCCCCCCCCCCCCCCCCGGGGGAATCAGTGTCTGATTCAACGCCGTGATAGGAGGAAGCCGGATTCCTCATTTTAGACCCAGGAAGAGGCTTTGCGACGGGCGGAGGAAGCGATGCAGCGGCTGTCAATATTAAAAGGTAAGTATTTTTTCACAACATGAGTGAAATGTACATTTTGATTAATTAAAGTGCCCGTTTTTAATCGAATTTTTAAAAACCGGGCACTTTATCATCAAAATTTACATTCACTTTAAACTTGGACCATCCATTATCTGATTTAGACCTACTCATCCTCAGAACCAGGTCTACCTACCCCATAATTTAGATTAATTTTAGGGTTAGTCACCCAACTAGACTTGCTCATCTCTCCAGATCAGACACGTGGCTCCTATTTTCACAAACTTGAAATGTGCTTAAAGGGATAGTAAAGTCCAAATTAAACTTTCATGATTCAGATCGGACATGTAATTTTAAACAACTTTCTAATTTACTTTTATCATCAAATTTGCTTTGTTCTTTTGGTATTCTTAGTTGAAAGCTAAACATAGGTAGACTCATATGATAATGTCTAAGCCCTTGAAGGGCACCTCTTATCTGAATGCATTTGACAGTTTTTCACAGCTAGTTAGTTAATGTGTTTCATATAAATAACATTGTGCTCATGCACTAAGTGCCTTAAATGCAAGTCTGTCAAAAGATCTGAGATATACCTCAGGTATCCATTCAATCAATTATTGGCTTAAACTGATATTGAACTACTCTGGAGATTTAAATTGGCAACCAGAGATAGTTAAAAAAAGAAGCTATTATTAGAAGTATTCAAAAAGTGGAAATAGCTACATTAGCGGTAAGCTGGCGAGAAAGTAATTTAAAATTAATAGGGTATATATCGCGCCTGCTACTTTAAATAAATGGTTCCCTAATATAACTCACAATTGTCCTCGGTGCTCAAACCCTAATGCCAATCTAATACACATGCTCTGGAATTGCCCTAAAATTTACCAATTCTAGGCAAGAATAAGCTTCTGGTTAAAGGGACACTGAACTCAATTTTTTTTCTTTCGTGATTCAGATAGAGCATGGAATTTTAAGCAACTTTCTAATTTACTCCTATTATCAATTTTACTTTATTCTTTTGGTATGTTTATTTGAAAAGCAAACATTTTTGGTGAACAACCTGGGTTGTCATTGCTGATTGGACAGCACCAATAAACAAGTGCTGTCCATGGTACTGAATCAAAAAATTGCTGGCTCCTTAGCTTAGATGCCTTATTTTTCAAATAAAGATAGCAAGAGAACGAAGAAAAATGATAATAGGAGAAAATTAGAAAGTTTCTTAAAATTGCATGCTCTATCTGAATCATGAAAGAAAAAAATTTGGGTTCAGTAAAACGCTACAGGTATCAATTAAGTTTGAGAAACAACATATTTTTTTACTGCTTGATTTCGATAGACAGATCAATACACGCTTTATCAACTATACGATTTTGGGTGGGAGATACTTGATATTTAAAAACTGGAAGAATAAAAAACCTCCTTTAATACATAACCTAATTAATTTGATGATGAAACAAGTTGTAATGGAACAATTTGATTGCTCTATGGGATCTGACCAGAATATCAAAAAGTACAAATGGTTTAATCTTTTTAAAACATATGACAATACTACGCAAGCACAGTTTCTTGCCCCGTTTAGTTCATGTAAATACGTGGATAAACTACTTCAGAGAATTTAATCTAAATTAAATTATGCATACAGCTTGCTGAAGGGGATGGGACTAGAGAAGGAGAGAGATATATTTGTTGTTGCTGTTACCGTCGCTATCCTGTGTATAGTTATGCAAGGACATTTTAGAAGTAGAGAGATGAGCTCTACTCCTTTCTTTTATGTTTTGACCCCAATAGAGAGTAACAGGGTTTAATCACAATGTACAATTAAGTGGAGTTTGTTATGCTTTGTTTTATTTTGTGTCTGCTTGTGTTTATATTTCGTTGCCTTTTTCTTTTTTTTAATACTCCCTATATCTAATAATCGAATGATACCGTTTATTTAACATAGTACCGATATGTTTCTTAGGCGTATAAGTAAGCTTATGCTAGAATAAGTTATGATGAATCATTTATTTTGTGTGTGCAAACTTGTATTTAAAGGAAGATATAAAAGCAGAACGTGATGAACCTGCTGAAATGATTGTGTAAATTGATGTAAACGAAACAATGTCAAGACCTTATTATGTGTTAAAATATTGTCGTTCTGCATTTGGTATGCTATGATAATGTATAAACCCTGTAATTCTCAATAAAAATGTTAAACCAGAAAAAAAAAAAAAGATCTGAGATAAGGAGGCAGTCTGCAGAAGCTTAGACACAAGGTAATCACAGAGGTAAAAATTATATTTCTATAACAGTGTTGGTCATGCAAAGCTGGGGAATGGGTAATAAAGGGATTATATATATATATATACCAATTGTAGCGGTTCTTGGTACCCCAGACTGGGTATACCCGCTAAAGTCAGCTTCCTCCCTCCAAACGCCAACCCATGATCCTCCACTGGATACCTTCCGCTATTAGAACAACGGCCGCTGAAAGTTGTTATAGCTACCCCCAAGAACATTAGCCAAGACTGAATGCTTGAGGGTAAAAATAGGAACATATATATACTTTTTAAACATTAACATTTTGGGTGTTTACTATCCCTTTAAATTATTTATATTAAAGAGACAGTCTACACCAACATTTTTATTGTTTAAAAAGATAGATAATCCCTTTATTACCCATTCCCTAGTTTTGCACAACCAACACAGTTATATTAATACATGTTTTACCTCTGTGATTACCTTGTATCTAAGCCTCTGCAAACTGCCCCCTTATTTCAGTTCTTTTGACAGACTTGCATTTTAGCCAATTAGAGCTGGCTCACTGGAACTCCATGTGCATGAGCACAGTGTTATGTATATGACACACATGAACTGACATCCTCTAGTGGTGAAAAACTGTAAAAATGCCCTGAGAGAAGAGGCGGCTGTTACAAACTGCTATTTGTAACTGGCCCTTTAAATGGAAAATTGCCCTGCTTCCCTGGATTTTGGAGAAGCCTATTTGCCAGCCTCCTTCCTCATGACTATGGCCCCTGGAAGATTGTGCCCCTGAAAACATATTAACTTTTATTGGGTGTGTATGGCCCTTTAAGAACCGTCTGGGGACATATTGTGACTTTGGTGAACAATGCCCCTTTAAGACTATGTCCCCAGACCTGTAAAATAACTTGTCCCTGGCTTCTCCCACTTGGTTCAGTAAATAGGGCTTACTGAACCAAGTACCACACAGGCAGAGTGTTCCACAGAAAGGGAGCACTGTTACAAAAGCATTAGTTTTCATTGTGTGCCATTAAGTGCTATGTGACAGACCCTTCGATCAGAACTAAAGAGTTAACCTTGTTCAGCTTCAAGAAGCTATTTTTCTAAATACAAGTTTGCTGGCATCAGCTCTAATTAAGTTTAGTGATAAACATTCCCATTGTCTAATCAACTCCAGAGTCAGACGGCTAGTTGATAAGATGGACTGCATTGTTTTCTTGTGTGTAACTTGTTATCTGCTGAAGTAATGTTGTGGCCTGTCAAAGGGCGTTGTCTCTCTATCTAAATGTGTGATTGGGGATTTTATGCCTCCCCCTGAGAGTGTCCTTTTTGCATGTACCTCAATAAAAAGCAGGCTGTGTGTGCCAGCACATCAGTCCTTTTCTGACCCTCTAACTTGCAGCCTTGACTCATGTTTGTAGGGGACAGCTATAATCACTACAGGGATTGCTATGCTCTTCATACTCCCTTAGCTACTGAGCTCTTGTTCCTGATCCTGCTTCACGCTACAGAAGGAAGAGGTTCACCTACTGGAGCCTGGTCGTAGGTCCAGGGCGCAGAGCAGACGGCGAGATACCAGCCCAGCAGCGGTGGTTCGTAGAGTCTGCATTACGTATGGTGGCTATGCAGCAGTTATGGTGTCTACGGTGCTGATGATCCTTTGGTGAGCGCTAGGAGCATCCTTTTCTACGGTCCAACTTCCAGCCAGCCTGGAGGCAACCGTAACAGCGGCCTTCAAGGGTTTAGAAATTTGCATATGAACCTCCTAGGTTTAGCTTTCAACTAAGAATACCAAGAGAACAAAGCAAAATTGGTGATAAAAGTAAATTGAAAAATTGTTTAAAATGATATTCTCTATCTGAATCACGAAAGTTTATTTTAGACTAGACTGTCCCTTTAAGGTAAGACAAGTCACGACCATAAGAACCACACATAGGTCAGGATGTAAGTGGCTCAGATAAGATTATCAGGTGCCCTTAAACAAAGGACTAAGTAATGGCATTGATGAATAGAGCTGTAGGTTTACTAAGATGCTGAAGGGTCCTGGTCAGGTGATGTCATTACCTCTAGTATTGCAGTTGTAGGGACCTGTATAGATTCTGTTCCTCCATAATACAAATATTGCATCAGCATCTAAATGAAAGAGAATCTGGATCAGCACAAACTTCATGAACATAAAATGTGCAGAGCTGTTGGCACAATCAAAGCTACAGATGTCTATTGAATCTAACTGCAGATTCTGTCATGTATAAATACCAACAAGTCGCTAGGGATACCTGTTCCCACTTGGCTTTCCATCAGAGGTGGTAAAGTGGGGAATATACGCTGTGGCAATATCTCCCTAGCACCAACTTATCTGATGTCTCCTACAAAAATTTTGTTTTATATATTAATGTTTCTGATTTAAATACAAACACAGGTCTGAATCTGGAAGGATTCTGCAGGTCGCTAGGGGCTCACTCCAGGATATTAACAACTCTCCCATCTGTTAAAGTGGAAAATATCTGTTAACTGGAGATATTTGTCCGGATTCACTCCTTGTGCTCTAATGGGAAATCCACATTCATTACTGATATCACAAGGCTGCATTTTCCTAACCTATTTTTCTCTGAATACTGAAGTACACTATTACAGGCTCTTTTTGTGTGTCAATACCAGATGCAGTGATATTAATGTTACAGCGACAGCCTCATGTTGCTCCTGAGGAAATGATTAGTAGGGACATAAGTCAGTTGATTTATATATGCACAGTAAATATCACTAACACAGAGTGAACATGCCTTAACACAAACATTTCTTATTCTCATTTTAATAGAAAAACATGCAGCACTTGGTGACTGCAGCGTCCCAGGAATACACAGGTTGAAAGACTGAGAATTCCACTCACGCGTACAATTAAATGCCAAGTTATTAGGGCAATGCTATAAGTGAGTCTACTGCAGAATGTACTCCTGGTCTCCTATCCCCCTGGGGGTAACATGTGAGACTCACTGTAGCATTGTCCTATACACAGACAGTCTCAGTATAACTGCAGTATGCACTCCTGGTCTCCTGTCCCTCTGGGTGTGACATGTGAGACTCACTGTAGCATTGTCCTATACACAGACAGTCTCAGTATAACTGCAGTATGCACTCCTGGTCTCCTGTCCCTCTGGGTGTGACATGTGAGACTCACTATAGCATTGCCCTATACACAGGCAATCTCAGTATAAATGCAGTATGCACTCCTGGTCTCCTATCCCTCTGGGTGTGACATGTGAGACTCACTGTAGCATTGCCCTATACACAGACAATCTCAAGATAAACGCAGTATGCACTCCTGGTCCCCTGACCCTCTGGGGGTGACATGTGAGACTCACTGTAGCATTGTTCTATACACAGACAGTCTCAGTATAACTCCTATCCCTCTAAGGGAGACACGTGAGACTCACTGTAGCATTGTCCTATACACAGACAGTCTCAGTATAACTGCAGTATGCACTCCTGGGCTCCTATTCCTCTGAGGGAGACATGTGAGACTCACTGTAGCATTGTCCTATACACAGACTTTCTCAGTATAACTGCAGTATGCACTCCTGGTCTCCTGTCCCTCTGGGTGTGACATGTGAGACTCACTGTAGCATTGTCCTATACACAGACAGTCTCAGTATAACTGCAGTATGTACTCCTGGTCTCCTGTCCCTCTGGGTGTGACATGTGAGACTCACTGTAGCATTGTCCTATACACAGACAGTCTCAGTATAACTGCAGTATGCACTCCTGGTCTCCTGTCCCTCTGGGTGTGACATGTGAGACTCACTGTAGCATTGTCCTATACACAGACAGTCTCAGTATAACTGCAGTATGCACTCCTGGGCTCCTATCCCTCTGAGGGAGACATGTGAGACTCACTATAGCATTGCCCTATACACAGACAATCTCAGTATAACTGCAGTATGCACTCCTGGTCTCAGGTCCCTCTGAGGGAGACATGTGAGACTCACTATAGCGTTGCCCTATACACAGACAATCTCAGTATAAATGCAGTATGCACTCCTGGTCTCCTGTCCCTCTGAGGGAGACATGTGAGACTCACTGTAGCATTGCCCTATACACAGACAGTCTCAGTATAACTGCACTATGCACTTCTGGCCTCCTGTCCCTCTGAGGGGAGACACGTGGGACTCACTATAGCGTTGCCCTATACAGAGACAATCTCAGTATAAATACAGTATGCACTCCTGGTTCCCTGTCCCTCTGAGGGAGACATGTGAGACTCACTATAGCGTTGCCCTATACACAGACAATCTCAGTATGAATACAGTATGCACTCCTGGTCTCCTATCCCCCTGGGGGTAACATGTGAGACTCACTGTAGCATTGCCCTATACACAGACAATCTCAGGATAAATGCAGTATGCACTCCTGGTCTCCTGTCCTTCTGGGGGTAACATGTGAGACTCACTGTAGGATTGCCATATACACAGACAATCTCAGTATAAATGCACTATGTACTCCTGGTCTCCTGTCCCTCTGGATATGTCAGACTGGATAAAAAATCAATTATTTAATTTTTTTGTATGTAGCATGCAGTATATAGTTATGTAATTAACATGCAGTCTATGGTCATGTATGTGACAGGCACCATATAATCATGTATGTAACATGCAGTATATGGGCATGTACGTAACATGTAGCATACGATCCTGTATGTAACATGCAGTATATGGTCATGTATGTAACATGCAGCATACATGCAGCATACAATCCTGTATGTAGACAAATTTGGAATCCTGGGAGGGATCCAAACCAATGGGGTGCGCTAGAAGATGTGTAAAACAGTCAGTGCACAAACCGTCAATGAGATGATTAGATAGACAATGCCAGATGGCTCCTATGAGACGAGAAGAATGGAATGAATGCAGTTCCGTGGTGGCTGCTGTTCCGTGGTGGCAGCTCCTCTGATCCTCGGTATGGGGATTCTGTAGAATTAGAGTTGAAAAAGAGGGCGCCACATAGCGTAATAAAGTTTGGATAGAAAGCAAATTTAGATGAATCAAAAATGCTTACCAAATGAATATACACCGTACTGTGACCGGTGCTGACAAGCCGACTAACACTCACAGTGGTTAGTACACTGGTGTCTGTGGTATACTGCGTCTGGATGAAGATGGAGTGATTCTGTCTGACTCCGTGTTGGGTGAATCGTTTTCTTGACCAGCGTGATATTGCAATGTTGGATTTACACTGCAAACAATGTGACAAACTTTGGCCCTTGCAACGTGAAGATAAAAGCAAAGGACAACTTCCGTAAATATAAAAATATATTTATTCCATACAAGTACCGCTACGCGTTTCTCGACCGCAACTGGTCGTTTCCTCAGGCATGAAATAATGGATACAATTGATACAAAGTAAAAGCCTTATATGCAGGTGTATTTTAAAAAACGGAAGTTGTCAGAGAACCTAAAATAACCAATGATAGCTTAGTCGATACGGTGAGTCTAATTACCACTGATTAAAAATTAAACTATGAGTTAACCCATGCAACTGCTAAAATGGTCTAATATGACTGGCATCAAAAAACATGGTATTTTATTATCCATATTGATCGTGTTTGTATTAGAGTATAAACTCCTAACATAAACCCATAAAAAAAGAGAAAATCATGCTGGTTAAAATGGAGAAAAAATGTTACTGGTTTCAGTTTGAATCTGTAAAGTTTTTTTTGAAAGAAACCGATTAATATATTGTTGCAATGAATGTATTGAATGTATATGGCTGAAAGTATGTAAATTGCAGGAGAGGTAGGATTACCCGGCTCTAAGAGAAAAGGAAGGAGGACCGAATGGTGTATTGTTACAATGAATGTATTGAATATATATGGCTAAAGGAGTGTAAATTGCAGGAGAGGTGGGATTACCCGGCTCTAAGAGAAAAAGAGAGAGGTCCCTACAGATACGCCACCTTGCTCTGTAAACAATATGACTTTATTATTTCCGTTTATAGTAAAGGCTAAAAAATTGGAGTTTAGTTCTTAAGTATAATTTTTTTCTAGAAAGATATATATAGACTTTGGGCCATATCTGATTCGAAATTTTGTTGTATTGGCACGTAGTTGTTAACGATTTTTAAAAAGTAATATATTAATTTTATGAAACTTGTGTTATAACCTCAAATATGCTAAATGTGTGAAGGAGGTGTAAGTTTGATGAGAATTCTTCTTTGAGAGAAATGTGTGTTAGTGACTTGATCTTAATAGATCACTATGGAGTCCCTATGAAACTAAGGCATGGTGAATAAAATAAAATAATGGTGCCTATGGGCTTTAATTTGATTTGATGAATACTGTGTATATGCTAGAGCATGTAAGAATGAATGTTAATGTAGTCCTATATGACCGCTGTTTAAACTTAGATAGTGTTTAAACTTATTAAGATGAACTCTGTATGGACCTATATTATAGTATAAAGTCCTTGTATGACTTTGTGATGATATATGCAATCATAGTGCTGTGTGCACCTTTGAGTTTGTGTGTGTGAGATAGTATGTAAGTGTTGTGGAGATAGGTGCATAGATCTGAGATGTCATGATATAAATGCTGTTGAAGATTCTAGCTGGTGTAAAAATGGAATGTAAAATACGTGTATGAAAAAAGTTATTTGTGAGTTATATTGTACTGTAGTGACCGTGTTATAAAAACACTGGCCCATGTTGATCATATAATGTCAAAAAAAGGAAAATAAAGGAATCATTGTTGCATAAAACAAATGTGCAAATATGCTTGAGAAGAATTGAAAAATCGTTATTGTTTTATATAATGTTTGTAAACTCGGAATTAAAAAAATGGGGTGTACATAAATGAAAAAAAGGGGGGATTGAGAACTGTGTGTCTTAGAACGGTGTGTATGTAGAAATGTTACTGGTATAAAGGATCCTGATAGTGTGATGGATAACAATGATTTATCAGTCCTAAGAAAAATAATTAGAACCAAGTCAAATTTATTAATGTGGGACTGCACTTTTAAAGATTCTAACAAAGACCACATGGTGTTAGTACAAAATGTCAAATTGTTGGTGGTTATTATAAGGAAATGAAGGCTGTGGGTATTAAACTAATAAATGATAATACTAGTGATTCTGTACCTTGTTGAACGGACGTTTGTGTCTGTATATTCTGGCTTAGACTAATGAAGAAAACTTGGAACCAAATCCAAGTTGATAGTATTGTCCAAATGAATGTGTATGGTGAAAGAAATAAATAATAGTAAAAAAATGAGCAGAAGATATACTAATGGCAACATGATAAAGACGATAATAGCAAATAATGTGTTAATGTTAAAGGATAAGTGATAGTGTAGATGATTCTAAACCTAGCTGTAAGGGGATGTGAGTCTATCAATGTAGGCTTAATCTAATGGGGTAGAGATATGAGATTATGGTGGATGGGGTGGCTTATATTGGAGTGGATCAGGCTACTAGATTCTGAGAAACCTTAATTGAAGGCTGCTAAGTCCAGGTTGGCATTTAGACCTTCCGGAAACAGTGTTTTCAATTTAAAAATCCAAAAGGTTTCTCGTTGTCTGAGTTTGTTGACTCTATTGTAATCTGAGGATTTAGGGATAAAATCTATAGGTAAATATTTAAAAATGTAAGGATTGCCTTGATGTTTTGTTAAACAATGGTTGGGGACGCTATGTTTAATTTTTGATTTCTTACAATTTTTACAATTACGAAAATGTTCACCCCACCTTGTTTTGGCCTTTCTGGAGGTGCGACCAACATATTGTAGGCCGCATACACATTCCAATAGATATATAACAAAAAGGGAATCGCAATTGTAGAAGCCCTGGATAGGAATAATTTCCCCAGTGGTATGAGACTTAAATAGTTTAGCACCAGATTTGATATATTGACAGGAAATGCATCCAGTTTTGCCACACTTATAAATTCCCTGTAAACCAAAAATACCTTTCTTGATTTTATTTTTGTCTTTGGATCTCTGTTGTGTGTGTTTAACTATTTTGCTTGGTGCTAGTCTACTTCTCAAAGTCGGAGCTCTCCTATAGACTATTCGTGGTTTGTCTTGTACAATATTTTTCAGTATGGGGTCTCTGGATGACATGCCAGTGTTTGTAAATTATCTGTTGTATTTTGTGAAAACTATTATTGTATTGAGTAATGAACATGGTGCTACTTTGCTCAGTTGTTTCATCCATTGTTGGATTGATATTTTTATTCTTAAGTAATATTTTATTTCTATCTAATAGTTTTGTTTTCGTTAGGGCCTGATCTAGAATATGTGCTTTATAACTTTTTTCCATGAATCTATTGTATAAAATTTGGCTTTGGTCCAGAAAGGTTTGATATTCTGAACAATTTTTCCTAATGCGTCTGAACTGGCTGTATGGGACATTGTTAATCCAACTTCTGTGATGGTTACTGTGGTATTCTAGATAGCTGTTGCTATCTACATCCTTAAAGAACGTTTTGGATGTTATCGTTAGACTAGGTCCCCAACTGAGTACTAAATCTAAATATTCTATTGAGTCAGTTTGTATGTTGGCTGTGAAAGTAATTCCCATATCATTATTATTGAGATGTGAAATGAAAGATTCTGCTGATTCCAGGTTGCCATTCCATATAAACAAAAAGTAGTCTATGTAACGGCCATAGAATACCAGGTTCGCCCCAAGGTCCGCTTGGTGAATATACACCTCCTCGAAGAGTCCCATAAAGAGATTAGCGAAACTGGGGGCGAACCTGGTACCCATGGCCGTTCCCCTAATCTGTAAATAAAAAAACGATCTAAATATAAAAAATAATTGTGTTGTAGTATGTACTTGATGCATTCTAAAATAAAAGCTTTTTGTTCTTTGGGTAAATACAGGTCTTGATCCAAAAAATGAGATACTGACGACAGACCCAAATCATGGGTGATGTTTGAATAAAGGGAACTGACGTCGCATGTAATCCAAAGTTTGGTAGTATTTGTGAGAGTGAGATCTTGTAACAGTTGTAAAAGATGAGTGCTGTCTCTAATGTAGGAAGGAAGTGTTATTACAAATTTCTGTAAAAATTGATCTATATAGAATGATAAATTATATGTTAAATTGCCAATTCCTGCTATGATGGGACGCCCAGGAGGGTTATTTTTGTCCTTATGGATTTTGGGAAGGTGGTAATAATGCGCGATGCTCGGATTATCTACTCTCAAAAATTCCCTTTCATCTTTATTTAATATTCCTTGTAGAAAACCTTTTCCTATTAGTTTCCGATAGGTTTGTAAGAAGAGTTGAGTGGGATCTTGTGATAGAATTTTATAATAATTGTGGTCCCCTAGGATTCTTTCTGCTTCTTTGGTATAATCTTTGTAATCTTGGATGATAATCCCACCTCCCTTATCCGCATCGCGAATGACAATGTTGGAATTGTTCTGTAGGCTGTATAATGCTTTTTTATGTCTATAAAATGAGTGATTATTCTTTTTGGCATTTGATTTAAGCAGTTTCTCACAATCTTCTAAGACCATGTTTTGGTATAGTTCAATGTATTTGTTGTTAATATTCGTAGGATTAAAATTAGATTTATTTTTGACTGTAGTGTGTATATATTCTTCAAATAAGTGGTCAGTTAAAACTTCAACATTTGCCGTTATACATGGAATTGATCTATTGGGTATCGTGTTGTCAGTTACTATCACCTGAGAATCTATGTTGTTGTGAGGGTCTTTTTTTAGTTTTTTATTTACGAAGTATTTTTGTAAAGATAATTTTCGTGTGAAGTTGTTTATATCCACGAATAAATTAAAAATGTTTGGGGGATTTGGTGGACAAAAAGAAAGACCTTTTTTGAGTACTCTTTTTTTCCTCAGTGGATAATATGTGAGATGATAAATTGAACAAACCCTGATCTAATCGGGATAATTCCGCTTTCTTGGCGGCAAGGCCTCTGCCCCTGCTGCCTCGTTTTCTGATATATGTGGTCTTTTGGCCGACCTTGTTGGAAAATTGTCTATTCTTGTATTGGGGCCTATCCCTAAAAAAGGCGGTGGAGGAAGATGGCTAGTGCTAGGACTTTCTGTATTATCCACTATTGTGAGTGGACTGTATCTATTGGAGTGTTCATATTGTTCAAAATTAATGTTGGGTGTTTGGTATTATCATTTATTAGTTTAATACCCACAGCCTTCATTTCCTTATAATACCCACCAACAATTTGACATTTTGTACTAACACCATGTGGTCTTTGTTATAATCTTTAAAAGGGCAGTCCCACATTAATAAATTTGACTTGGTTCTAATTATTTTTCTTAGGACTGATAAATCATTGTTATCCATCACACTATCAGGATCCTTTATACCAGTAACATTTCTACATACACACCGTTCTAAGACACACAGTTCTCAATCCCCCCTTTTTTTCATTTATGTACACCCCATTTTTTTTTAATTCCGAGTTTACAAACATTATATAAAACAATAATGATTTTTCAATTCTTCTCAAGCATATTTGCACATTTGTTTTATGCAACAATGATTCCTTTATTTTCCTTTTTTTGACATTATATGATCAACATGGGCCAGTGTTTTTATAACACGGTCACTACAGTACAATATAACTCACAAATAACTTTTTTCATACACGTATTTTACATTCCATTTTTACACCAGCTAGAATCTTCAACAGCATTTATATCATGACATCTCAGATCTATGCACCTATCTCCACAACACTTACATACTATCTCACACACACGAACTCAAAGGTGCACACAGCACTATGATTGCATATATCATCACAAAGTCATACAAGGACTTTATACTATAATATAGGTCCATACAGAGTTCATCTTAATAAGTTTAAACACTATCTAAGTTTAAACAGCGGTCATATAGGACTACATTAACATTCATTCTTACATGCTCTAGCATATACACAGTATTCATCAAATCAAATTAAAGCCCATAGGCACCATTATTTTATTTTATTCACCATGCCTTAGTTTCATAGGGACTCCATAGTGATCTATTAAGATCAAGTCACTAACACACATTTCTCTCAAAGAAGAATTCTCATCAAACTTACACCTCCTTCACACATTTAGCATATTTGAGGTTATAACACAAGTTTCATAAAATTAATATATTACTTTTTAAAAATCGTTAACAACTACGTGCCAATACAACAAAATTTCGAATCAGATATGGCCCAAAGTCTATATATATCTTTCTAGAAAAAAATTATACTTAAGAACTAAACTCCAATTTTTTAGCCTTTACTATAAACGGAAATAATAAAGTCATATTGTTTACAGAGCAAGGTGGCGTATCTGTAGGGACCTCTCTCTTTTTCTCTTAGAGCCGGGTAATCCCACCTCTCCTGCAATTTACACTCCTTTAGCCATATATATTCAATACATTCATTGTAACAATACACCATTCGGTCCTCCTTCCTTTTCTCTTAGAGCCGGGTAATCCTACCTCTCCTGCAATTTACATACTTTTAGCCATATACATTCAATACATTCATTGCAACAATATATTAATCGGTTTCTTTCAAAAAAAACTTTACAGATTCAAACTGAAAGCAGTAACATTTTTTCTCCATTTTAACCAGCATGATTTTCTCTTTTTTTATGGGTTTATGTTAGGAGTTTATACTCTAATACAAACACGATCAATATGGATAATAAAATACCATGTTTTTTGATGCCAGTCATATTAGACCATTTTAGCAGTTGCATGGGTTAACTCATAGTTTAATTTTTAATCAGTGGTAATTAGACTCACCGTATCGACTAAGCTATCATTGGTTATTTTAGGTTCTCTGACCACTTCCGTTTTTTAAAATACACCTGCATATAAGGCTTTTACTTTGTATCAATTGTATCCATTATTTCATGCTTGAGGAAACGACCAGTTGCGGTCGAGAAACGCGTAGCGGTACTTGTATGGAATAAATATATTTTTATATTTACGGAAGTTGTCCTTTGCTTTTATCTTCACATTGCAAGGGCCAAAGTTTGTCACATTGTTTGCAGTGTAAATCCAACATTGCAATATCACGCTGGTCAAGAAAACGATTCACCCAACACGGAGTCAGACAGAATCACTCCATCTTCATCCAGACGCAGTATACCACAGACACCAGTGTACTAACCACTGTGAGTGTTAGTCGGCTTGTCAGCACCGGTCACAGTACGGTGCATATTCATTTGGTAAGCATTTTTGATTCATCTAAATTTGCTTTCTATCCAAACTTTATTACGCTATGTGGCGCCCTCTTTTTCAACTCTAATCCTGTATGTAACATGCAGTATATGGTCATGTATTTAACATGCAGTATAAGATCCTGTATGTAAGATGCAGTACAAAATCCTGTATGTAAGATGCAGTATATGGTCTTGTATGTAAGATACTGCGTACGGCCAGATTTGTAACATGCAGGTCTGTGGTAAGCAGTCTCTCATTAGTTATGTAAGATGCAGTATATGGTCTTGTATGTAAGATACTGCGTACGGCCAGATTTGTAACATGTAGGTCTGTGATAAGCAGTCTCTCATTAGTTATGTAAGATGCAGTATATGGTCTTGTATGTAAGATACTGCGTACGGCCAGATTTGTAACATGTAGGTCTGTGATAAGCAGTCTCTATCTCTCTCTCATTAGTTTTGGGCTTTATATGCAGGTCTGTGGTAAGCAGTCTCTCTCTCTCATTAGTTCAGGGCTTTATATGCAGGTCTGTGGTAAGCAGTCTGTGTATTATTAGTTCTGGGCTTTATATGCAGGCCTGTGGTAAGCAATCTGTCTCTCTCATTAGTTCTGGCCTTTGTATGCAGGTCTGTGGTAAGCAGTCTCTCTATCATTAGTTCTGGGCTTTATATGCAGGTCTTTAGTAAGCAGTCTCTCTCTCTCTCATTAGTTCTGGCCTTTGTATGCAGGTCTGTGGTAAGCAGTCTCTCTCATTAGTTCTGGCCTTTGTATGCAGGTCTGTGGTAAGCAGTCTCTCTCTCATTAGTTCTGGGTTTTATATGCAGGTCTGTGGTAAGCAGTCTCTCTCTCATTAGTTCTGGGTTTTATATGCAGGTCTGTGGTAAGCAGTCTCTCTCTCTCTCATTAGTTCTGGGTTTTATATGCAGGTCTGTGGTAAGCAGTCTCTCTCTCTCTCATTAGTTCTGGGCTTTATATGCAGGTATGTGGTAAGCAGTCTCTCTCTCATTAGTTCTGGGCTTTATATGCAGGTTTGTGGTAAGCAGTCTCTATCTCTCTCTCATTAGATCCGGGCTGTATATGCAGGTCTGTGGTAAGCAGTCTCTCTCTCTCTCATTAGTTCTGGGCTTTATATGCAGGTCTGTGGTAAGTAGTCTCTCTCTAATTAGTTCTGGGCTTTATATGCAGGTTTGTGGTAAGCAGTCTCTATCTCTCTCTCATTAGATCCGGGCTGTATATGCAGGTCTGTGGTAAGCAGTCTCTCTCTCATTCGTTCTTGGCTTTATATGCAGGTCTGTGGTAAGCAGTCTCTCTCTCTCTCATTAGTTCTGGGCTTTATATGCAGGTCTGTGGTAAGCAGTCTCTCTCTAATTAGTTCTGGGCTTTATATGCAGGTCTGTGGTAAGCAGTCTCTCTCTATCATTAGTTCTGGGCTTTATATGCAGGTCTGTGGTAAGCAGTCTCTCTCTCATTAGTTGTAGACTTTATATGCAGGTCTGTGGTAAGCAGTCTCTCTCTCTCATTAAATCTGGGCTTTATATGTAGGTCTGTGGTAAGCAGTCTCTCTCTAATTAGTTCTGGGCTTTATATGCAGGTCTGTGGTAAGCAGTCTCTCTCTCTCATTAAATCTGGGCTTTATATGTAGGTCTGTGGTAAGCAGTCTCTCTCTAATTAGTTCTGGGCTTTATATGCAGGTTTGTGGTAAGCAGTCTCTCATTGGTTCTGGGCTTTATATGCAGGTCTGTGGTAAGCAGTCTCTCTCTCTCTCTCATTAGTTCTGGGCTTTATATGTAGGTCTGTGGTAAGCAGTCCCTCTCTCATTAGTTCTGGGCTTTATATGCAGGTCTGTGGTAAGCAGTCCCTCTCTCATTAGTTCTGGGCTTTATATGCAGGTCTGTGGTAAGCAGTCTCTCTCTCATTAGTTCTGGGCTTTAAATGCAGGTTTGTGGTAAGCAATCTCTCATTGGTTCTGGGCTTTATATGCAGGTCTGTGGTAAGCAGTCTCTCTCTCTCTCTCTCTCTCTCTCTCTCTCTCATTAGTTCTGGGCTTTATATGTAGGTCTGTGGTAAGCAGTCTCTCTCTCATTAGTTCTGGGCTTTAAATGCAGGTTTGTGGTAAGCAATCTCTCATTGGTTCTGGGCTTTATATGCAGGTCTGTGGTAAGCAGTCTCTCTCTCTCTCTCTCTCTCTCATTAGTTCTGGGCTTTATATGTAGGTCTGTGGTAAGCAGTCCCTCTCTCATTAGTTCTGGGCTTTATATGCAGGTCTGTGGTAAGCAGTCTCTCTCTCTCATTAGTTCTGGGCTGTATATGCAGGTCTGTGGTAAGCAGTCTCTCTCTCATTCGTTCTTGGCTTTATATGCAGGTCTGTGGTAAGCAGTCTCTCTCTCTCTCATTAAATCTGGGCTTTATATGCAGGTCTGTGGTAAGCAGTCTCTCTCTATCATTAGTTCTGGGCTTTATATGCAGGTCTGTGGTAAGCAGTCTCTCTCTCATTAGTTGTAGGCTTTATATGCAGGTCTGTGGTAAGCAGTCTCTCTCTCTCTCTCTCATTAAATCTGGGCTTTATATGTAGGTCTGTGGTAAGCAGTCTCTCTCTCATTAGTTCTGGGCTTTATATGCAGATTTGTGGTAAGCAGTCTCTCATTGGTTCTGGGCTTATATGCAGGTCTGTGGTAAGCAGTCTCTCTCCCTCTCATTAGTTCTGGGCTTTATATGTAGGTCTGTGGTAAGCAGTCTCTCTCTCTCTCTCATTAGTTCTGGGCTTTATATGTAGGTCTGTGGTAAGCAGTCCCTCTCTCTTTAGTTCTGTGCTTTATACGCAGGTCTGTGGTAAGCAGTCCCTCTCTCTTTAGTTCTGGGCTTTATATGCAGGTCTGTGGTAAGCAGTCTCTCTCTCATTAGTTGTAGGCTTTATATGCAGGTCTGTGGTAAGCAGTCTCTCTCTCATTAAATCTGGGTTTTATATGTAGGTCTGTGGTAAGCAGTCTCTCTCTATCATTAGTTCTGGGCTTTATATGCAGGTCTGTGGTAAGCAGTCTCTCTCTCATTAGTTGTAGGCTTTATATGCAGGTCTGTGGTAAGCAGTCTCTCTCTCTCTCATTAAATCTGGGCTTTATATGCAGGTCTGTGGTAAGCAGTCTCTCTCTATCATTAGTTCTGGGCTTTATATGCAGGTCTGTGGTAAGCAGTCTCTCTCTCATTAGTTGTAGGCTTTATATGCAGGTCTGTGGTAAGCAGTCTCTCTCTAATTAAATCTGAGCATTATATGTAGGTCTGTGGTAAGCAGTCTCTCTCTCATTAGTTGTAGGCTTTATATGCAGGTCTGTGGTAAGCAGTCTCTCTCTCTCATTAAATCTGGGCTTTATATGCAGGTCTGTGGTAAGCAGTCTCTCTCTCTCTCTCTCTCTCTCTCTCTCTATCTATCTATCTATCTATCTCTCTCATTAGTTCTGAGCTTTATATGCAGGTATGTGGTAAGCAGTCTCTCTATCTCATTAGTTCTGGGCTTTATATGCAGGTCTCTCTCATTAGTTCTGGGCTTTATATGTAGGTATGTGGTAAGCAGTCTCTATCTCATTAGTTCCGGACTTTATATGCAGGTCTGTGGTAAGCAGTCTCTCTCTCATTAGTTGTAGGCTTTATATGCAGGTCTGTGGTAAGCAGTCTCTCTCTCTCATTAAATCTGGGCTTTATATGCAGGTCTGTGGTAAGCAGTCTCTCTCTCTCATTAAATCTGGGCTTTATATGCAGGTCTGTGGTAAGCAGTCTCTCTCTCATTAGTTGTAGGCTTTATATGCAGGTCTGTGGTAAGCAGTCTCTCATTAAATCTGGGCTTTATATGTAGGTCTGTGGTAAGCAGTCTCTCTCTATCATTAGTTCTGGGCTTTATATGCAGGTCTGTGGTAAGCAGTCTCTCTCTCATTAGTTGTAGGCTTTATATGCAGGTCTGTGGTAAGCAGTCTCTCTCTCTCTCTCTCATTAAATCTGGGCTTTATATGCAGGTCTGTGGTAAGCAGTCTCTCTCTCATTAGTTGTAGGCTTTATATGCAGGTCTGTGGTAAGCAGTCTCTCTCTCTCATTAAATCTGGGCTTTATATGCAGGTCTGTGGTAAGCAGTCTCTCTCTATCATTAGTTCTGGGCTTTATATGCAGGTCTGTGGTAAGCAGTCTCTCTCTCATTAGTTGTAGGCTTTATATGCAGGTCTGTGGTAAGCAGTCTCTCTCTCTCTCTCTCATTAAATCTGGGCTTTATATGTAGGTCTGTGGTAAGCAGTCTCTCTCTAATTAGTTCTGGGCTTTATATGCAGATTTGTGGTAAGCAGTCTCTCATTGGTTCTGGGCTTATATGCAGGTCTGTGGTAAGCAGTCTCTCTCCCTCTCATTAGTTCTGGGCTTTATATGTAGGTCTGTGGTAAGCAGTCTCTCTCTCTCTCTCTCTCTCATTAGTTCTGGGCTTTATATGTAGGTCTGTGGTAAGCAGTCCCTCTCTCTTTAGTTCTGTGCTTTATACGCAGGTCTGTGGTAAGCAGTCCCTCTCTCTTTAGTTCTGGGCTTTATATGCAGGTCTGTGGTAAGCAGTCTCTCTCTCATTAGTTGTAGGCTTTATATGCAGGTCTGTGGTAAGCAGTCTCTCTCTCATTAAATCTGGGCTTTATATGTAGGTCTGTGGTAAGCAGTCTCTCTCTATCATTAGTTCTGGGCTTTATATGCAGGTCTGTGGTAAGCAGTCTCTCTCTCATTAGTTGTAGGCTTTATATGCAGGTCTGTGGTAAGCAGTCTCTCTCTCTCTCATTAAATCTGGGCTTTATATGCAGGTCTGTGGTAAGCAGTCTCTCTCTATCATTAGTTCTGGGCTTTATATGCAGGTCTGTGGTAAGCAGTCTCTCTCTCATTAGTTGTAGGCTTTATATGCAGGTCTGTGGTAAGCAGTCTCTCTCTAATTAAATCTGAGCTTTATATGTAGGTCTGTGGTAAGCAGTCTCTCTCTCATTAGTTGTAGGCTTTATATGCAGGTCTGTGGTAAGCAGTCTCTCTCTCTCATTAAATCTGGGCTTTATATGCAGGTCTGTGGTAAGCAGTCTCTCTCTCATTAGTTCTAGGCTTTATATGCAGGTCTGTGGTAAGCTGTCTCTCTCTCTCATTAAATCTGGGCTTTATATGTAGGTCTGTGGTAAGCAGTCTCTCTCTATCATTAGTTCTGGGCTTTATATGCAGGTCTGTGGTAAGCAGTCTCTCTCTCATTAGTTGTAGGCTTTATATGCAGGTCTGTGGTAAGCAGTCTCTCTCTCTCTCATTAAATCTGGGCTTTATATGCAGGTCTGTGGTAAGCAGTCTCTCTCTATCATTAGTTCTGGGCTTTATATGCAGGTCTGTGGTAAGCAGTCTCTCTCTCATTAGTTGTAGGCTTTATATGCAGGTCTGTCGTAAGCAGTCTCTCTCTCTCTCATTAAATCTGGGCTTTATATGTAGGTCTGTGGTAAGCAGTCTCTCTCTAATTAGTTCTGGGCTTTATATGCAGATTTGTGGTAAGCAGTCTCTCATTGGTTCTGGGCTTTATATGCAGGTCTGTGGTAAGCAGTCTCTCTCCCTCTCATTAGTTCTGGGCTTTATATGTAGGTCTGTGGTAAGTAGTCCCTCTCTCATTAGTTCTGGGCTTTATATGCAGGTCTGTGTTAAGCAGTCTCTCTCTCTCTCTCATTAAATCTGGGCTTTATATGCAGGTCTGTGGTAAGCAGTCTCTCATTAGTTCTGGGCTTTATATGCAGGTCTGTGGTAAGCAGTCTCTCATTAGTTCTGGGCTTTATATGCAGGTCTGTGGTAAGCAGTCTCTCTCTCTCATTAGTTCTGGGCTTTATATGCAGGTCTGTGGTAAGTAGTCTCTCTCTCATTAGTTCTGGGCTTTATATGGAGGTCTGTGGTAAGCAGTCTCTCTCTCATTAGTTGTAGGCTTTATATGCAGGTCTGTGGTAAACAGCTTCTCTCATTAGTTCTGGGCTTTATATGTAGGTCTGTGGTAAACAGCTTCTCTCATTAGTTCTGGGCTTTATATGCAGGTCTGTGGTAAGCAGTCTCTCTCTCATTAGTTCTGGGCTTTATATGCAGGTCTGTGGTAAGCAGTCTCTCTCTCTGTCTCTCTCTCTGATTAGTTCTGGGCTTTATATGCAGGTCTGTGGTAAGCAGTCTCTCTCTCTCTCATTAGTTCTGGGCTTTATATGCAGGTCTGTGGTAAGCAGTCGCTCTCTCATTAGTTCTGGGCTTTATATGCAGGTCTGTGGTAAGCAGTCGCTCTCTCATTAGTTCTGGGCTTTATATGCAGGTCTGTGGTAAGCAGTCTCTCTCTCATTAGTTCTGGGCTTTATATGCAGGTCTGTGGTAAGCAGTCTCTCTCTCTGTCTCTCTCTCTGATTAGTTCTGGGCTTTATATGCAGGTCTGTGGTAAGCAGTCTCTCTCTCTCTCTCTCTCTCTCATTAGTTCTGGGCTTTATATGCAGGTCTGTGGTAAGCAGTCGCTCTCTCATTAGTTCTGGGCTTTATATGCAGGTCTTTAGTAAGCAGTCTCTCTCTCTCTCATTAGTTCTGGGCTTTATATGCAGGTCTGTGGTAAGCAGTCTCTCTCTCATTAGTTGTAGGCTTTATATGCAGGTCTGTCGTAAGCAGTCTCTCTCTCTCATTAAATCTGGGCTTTATATGTAGGTCTGTGGTAAGCAGTCTCTCTCTAATTAGTTCTGGGCTTTATATGCAGATTTGTGGTAAGCAGTCTCTCATTGGTTCTGGGCTTTATATGCAGGTCTGTGGTAAGCAGTCTCTCTCCCTCTCATTAGTTCTGGGCTTTATATGTAGGTCTGTGGTAAGTAGTCCCTCTCTCATTAGTTCTGTGCTTTATATGCAGGTCTGTGTTAAGCAGTCTCTCTCTCTCATTAAATCTGGGCTTTATATGCAGGTCTGTGGTAAGCAGTCTCTCTCTCATTCGTGCTGGGCTTTATATGCAGGTCTGTGGTAAGCAGTCTCTCTCTCATTAGTACTGGGTTTTATATGCAGGTCTGTGGTAAGCAGTCTCTCTCTCTCATTAGTTCTGGGCTTTATATGCAGGTCTGTGGTAAGCAGTCTCTCTCTCTCATTAGTTCTGTGCTTTATATGCAGGTCTGTGGTAAGCAGTCTCTCTCTCTCATTAGTTCTGAGCTTTATATGTAGGTCTGTGGTAAGCAGTCTCTCATTAGCTGTAGGCTTTATATGCAGATTTGTGGTAAGCAGTCTCTCATTAGTTCTGGGCTTTATATGCAGGTCTGTGGTAAGCAGTCTCTCTCTCTCATTAGTTCTGGGCTTTATATGCAGGTCTGTGGTAAGCAGTCTCTCTCTCTCATTAGTTCTGGGCTTTATATGCAGGTCTGTGGTAAGCTGTCTCTCTCTCATTAGTTGTAGGCTTTATATGCAGGTCTGTGGTAAGCAGTCTCTCTCTCATTAGTTCTGGGCTTTATATGCAGGTCTGTGGTAAGCAGTCTCTATCTCATTAGTTTTGGGCTTTATATGCAGGTCTGTGGTAAGCAGTCTGTCTCTCTCATTAGTTTTGGGCTTTATATGCAGGTCTGTGGTAAGCAGTCTCTCTCTCTCATTAGTTCTGGGCTTTATATGCAGGTCTGTGGTAAGCAGTCTGTCTCTCTCATTAGTTCTGTCCTTTATATGCAGGTCTGTGGTAAGCAGTCTCTCTCTCTCTCTCATTAGTTCTGGGCTTTATATGCAGGTCTGTGGTAAGCAGTCTCTCTCTCTAATTAGTTCTGGGCTTTATATGCAGGTCTGTGGTAAGCAGTCTCTCTCTCTCTCTCATTAGTTCTGGGCTTTATATGCAGGTCTGTGGTAAGCAGCCTCTCTCTCTCTCTCTTTCATTAGTTCTGGGCTTTATATGCAGGTCTGTGGTAAGCAGTCTCTCTCTCTCTCATTAGTTCTGGGCTTTATATGCAGGTCTGTGGTAAGCAGTCTCTCTCTCTCTCATTAGTTCTGGGCTTTATATGCAGGTCTGTAATAAGCAGTCTCTATCATTAGTTCTGGGCTTTATATGTAGGTATGTGGTAAGCAGTCTCTATCTCATTAGTTCCGGACTTTATATGTAGGTCTGTGGTAAGCAGTCTCTCTCTCTCTCTCATTAGTTCTGGGCTTTATATGCAAGTATGTGGTAAGAAGTCTCTCTATCTCATTAGTTCTGGGCTTTATATGCAGGTCTGTGGTAAGCAGTCTCTCTCTCTCTCTCTCTCTCTCTCTAATTAGTTCTGGATTTTATATGCAGGTCTGTGGTAAGCAGTCTCTCTCTCTCATTAGTTCTGGGCTTTATATGCAGGTTTGGGGTAAGCAGTCTCTCTCATTAGTTCTGGGTTTTATATGCAGGTCTGTGGTAAGCAGTCTGTCTCTCTATCATTAGTTATGGGCTTTATATGCAGGTCTGTGGTAAGCAGTCTCTCTCTCATTAGTTGTAGGCTTTATATGCAGGTCTGTGGTAAGCAGTCTCTCTCTCATTAGTTCTGGGCTTTATATGCAAGTCTGTGGTAAGCAGTCTCTCTCATTAGTTCTGGGCTTTATATGCAGGTCTGTGGTAAGCAGTCTCTCTCTCTCTCTCTCTCTCTCTCTCTCTCTCATTAGTTCTGGGCTTTATATGCAGGTCTGTGGTAAGCAGTCTCTCTCTCTCTCATTAGTTCTTGGCTTTATATTCAGGTCTGTGGTAAGCAGTCTCTCTCTCTCATTAGTTCTGGGCTTTATATGCAGGTCTGTGGTAAGCAGTCTCTCTCTCTCTCATTAGTTCTTGGCTTTATATTCAGGTCTGTGGTAAGCAGTCTCTCTCTCTCATTTGTTCTGGGCTTTATATGCAGGTCTGTGGTAAGCAGTCTCTCTCTCTCATTAGTTCTGGGCTTTATATGCAGGTCTGTGGTAAGCAGTCTCTCTGATTAGTTCTGGGCTTTATATGCAGGTCTGTGGTAAGCAGTCTCTCATTAGTTCTGGGTTTTATATGCAGGTCTGTGGTAAGCAGTCTCTCTCATTAGTTCTGGGCTTTATATGCAGGTCTGTGGTAAGCAGTCGCTCTCTCATTAGTTCTGGGCTTTATATGCAGGTCTGTGGTAAGCAGTCTCTCTCCCTCACTCTCACATTAGTTATGGGCTTTATATGGAGGTTTGTGGTAAGTAATCTTTCTCTCTCAATAGTTCTGGGCTTTATATGCAGGTCTGTGGTAAGCAGTCTGTCTCTCTCTCATTAGTTCTGGGCTTTATATACAGGTCTGTGGTAAGCAGTCTCTCATTAGTTCTGGGCTTTATATGCAGGTCTGTGGTAAGCAGTGTCTCTCTCTCTCATTAGTTCTGTGCTTTATATGCAGGTCTGTGGTAAGCAGTCTCTCTCCCTCTCTCTCACATTAGTTCTGGGCTTTATATGGAGGTTTGTGGTAAGCAATCTGTCCCTCTCAATATATCTGGACTTTATATGCAGGTCTGTGGTAAGCAGTCTCTCTCTCTCATTAGTTCTGGGCTTTATATGCAGGTCTGTGGTAAGTAGTCTCTCTCTCATTAGTTCTGGGCTTTATATGGAGGTCTGTGGTAAGCAGTCTCTCTCTCATTAGTTGTAGGCTTTATATGCAGGTCTGTGGTAAACAGCTTCTCTCATTAGTTCTGGGCTTTATATGCAGGTCTGTGGTAAACAGCTTCTCTCATTAGTTCTGGGCTTTATATGTAGGTCTGTGGTAAGCAGTCTCTCTCTGATTAGTTCTGGGCTTTATATGCAGGTCTGTGGTAAGCAGTCTCTCTCTCTGTCTCTCTCTCTGATTAGTTCTGGGCTTTATATGCAGGTCTGTGGTAAGCAGTCTCCCTCTCTCTCATTAGTTCTGGGCTTTATATGCAGGTCTGTGGTAAGCAGTCGCTCTCTTATTAGTTCTGGGCTTTATATGCAGGTCTGTGGTAAGCAGTCGCTCTCTCATTAGTTCTGGGCTTTATATGCAGGTCTGTGGTAAGCAGCCTCTCATTAGTTCTGGGCTTTATATGCAGGTCTGTGGTAAGCAGTCTCTCTCTCTGTCTCTCTCTCTGAATAGTTCTGGGCTTTATATGCAGGTCTGTGGTAAGCAGTCTCTCTCTCTCTCTCTCATTAGTTCTGGGCTTTATATGCAGGTCTGTGGTAAGCAGTCGATCTCTCATTAGTTCTGGGCTTTATATGCAGGTCTGTGGTAAGCAGTCTCTCTCCCTCTCTCTCACATTAGTTATGGGCTTTATATGGAGGTCTGTGGTAAGCAATCTGTCTCTCTCAATAGTTCTGGGCTTTATATGCAGGTCTGTGGTAAGCAGTCTCTCATTAGTTCTGGGCTTTATATGCAGGTCTGTGGTAAGCAGTCTCTCTCTCTCTCATTAGTTCTGGGCTTTATATGCAGGTCTGTGGTAAGCAGTCACTCGCTCTCATTAGTTCTGGGCTTTATATGCAGGCCTGTGGTAAGTAGTCTCTCTCTCATTAGTTCTGGGTTTTATATGGAGGTCTGTGGTAAGCAGTCTCTCTCTCATT
>NC_069505.1:196395491-196465491 GCF_027579735.1 Bombina bombina | reverse complement strand
CTGTATGTCTGCCCTCTGTATGTAACATTACTGGCTGTATGTCTGCCCTGTAACATTACTGGCTGTATGTCTGCCCTGTAACATTACTGGCTGTATGTCAGCCCTCTGTATGTAGCATTACTGGCTGTATGTCTGTCCTCTGTATATAGCTTTACTGACTGTATGTCTGCCCTCTGTATGTAGCATTACTGGCTGTATGTCTGCCCTCTGTATATAGCTTTACTGGCTGTATGTCTGCCCTCTGTATGTAACATTACTGGCTGTATGTCTGCCCTGTAACATTACTGGCTGTATGTCTGCCCTGTAACATTACTGGCTGTATGTCAGCCCTCTGTATGTAGCATTACTGGCTGTATGTCTGTCCTCTGTATATAGCTTTACTGACTGTATGTCTGCCCTCTGTATGTAGCATTACTGGCTGTATGTCTGCCCTCTGTATATAGCTTTACTGGCTGTATGTCTGCCCTCTGTATGTAACATTACTGGCTGTATGTCTGCCCTGTAACATTACTGGCTGTATGTCTGCCCTCTGTATGTAGCATTACTGGCTGTATGTCTGCCCTCTGTATATAGCTTTACTGGCTGTATGTCTGCCCTCTGTATGTAGCATTACTGGCTGTATGTCTGCCCTCTGTATATAGCTTTACTGGCTGTATGTCTGCCCTCTGTATGTAACATTACTGGCTGTATGTCTGCCCTCTGTATGTAACATTACTGGCTGTATGTCTGTCCTCTGTATGTAACATTACTGGCTGTATGTCTGCCCTCTGTATGTAGCATTACTGGCTATATGTCTGCCCTCTGTATGTAACATTACTGGCTGTATGTCTGCCCTCTGTATGTAACATTACTGGCTGTATGTCTGCCCTCTGTATGTAGCTTTACTGGCTGTATGTCTGCCCTGTAACATTACTGGCTGTATGTCTGCCCTCTGTATGTAACATTACTGGCTGTATGTCTGCCCTCTGTATGTAGAATTACTGGCTGTATGTCTGCCCTCTGTATGTAACATTACTGGCTGTATGTCTGCCCTCTGTATGTAACATTACTGGCTGTATGTCTGCCCTCTGTATGTAGCATTACTGGCTGTATGTCTGCCCTCTGTATGTAGCTTTACTGGCTGAATGTCTGCCCTCTGTATGTAACATTACTGGCTGTATGTCTGTCCTCTGTATGTAACATTACTGGCTGTATGTCTGTCCTCTGTATGTAACATTACTGGCTGTATGTCTTTCATCTGTATGTAACATTACTGGCTGTATGTCTGTCCTCTGTATGTAACATTACTGGCTGTATGTCTGTCCTCTGTATGTAGCATTACTGGCTGTATGTCTGTCCTCTGTATGTAACATTACTGGCTGTATGTCTGTCCTCTGTATGTAACATTACTGGCTGTATTTCTGCCCTCTGTATGCAGAATTACTGGCTGTATGTCTGCTCTCTGTATGTAACATTACTGGCTGTATGTCTGTCCTCTGTATGTAACATTACTGGCTGTATGTCTGCCCTCTGTATGTAACATTACTGGCTGTATGTCTGCCCTCTGTATGTAGCATTACTGGCTGTATGTCTGCCCTCTGTATGTAATATTACTGGCTGTATGTCTGCTCTCTGTATGTAGAATTACTGGCTGTATGTCTGTCCTCTGTATGTAACATTACTGACTGTATGTCTGCCCTCTGTATGTAGCCTTACTGGCTGTATGTCTGTCCTCTGTATGTAACATTACTGGCTGTATGTCTGCTCTCTGTATGTAACATTACTGGCTGTATGTCTGCCCTCTGTATGTAACATTACTGGCTGTATATCTGCCCTCTGTATGTAACATTACTGGCTGTATGTCTGCCCTCTGTATGTAACATTACTGGCTGTATGTCTGCCCTCTGTATGTAACATTACTGGCTGTATGTCTGTCCTCTGTATGTAGAATTACTGGCTGTATGTCTGCCCTCTGTGTGTAGAATTACTGGCTGTATGTCTGCCCTCTGTGTGTAACATTACTGGCTGTATGTCTGCAGTCTGTATGTAACATTACTGGCTGTATGTCTGCCCTCTGCATTACTGGCTGTATGTCTGTCCTCTGTATGTAGAATTACTGGCTGTATGTCTGCCCTCTGTATGTAGCATTACTGGCTGTATGTCTGTCCTCTGTATGTAGAATTACTGGCTGTATGTCTGCCCTCTGTGTGTAGAATTGATGGCTATGTACTCCTCTGCATATATAATTACTGGCTCTATGTAAGTGGTGGAGCAACAGGTAAGTATCTTACGGAATACACTAAAGCCAACAGTATGTTAGTATTGCTAGGATCTTACCTGTTAGAGGCAGTGACAAGTAGGATCTTATGTGCATAAAACAATTTTCCTTCTACCAAAAATGTCACATCTGACATCTCTCTGTTGTTAAGGAACTGAGAATCTGTAAGATAAAACTCATATCAGCCAGTTGCAGGGTCAGTACAGGCAGTGCACCCAGCACATACACAACAGTCACACAATCACTGCAGCTACATTAGATTGTCAGATTGACAATAGACTTTGTGTTGATCACTAGAATCTTAATTATTTTTGTTTCTAAGATGTGCTGCTCACCTAGTCTAGCTGGAGGTGCCCTCTGTACCTCTGGTATACTGGGAATTGGATTGTCTCCATAGCAACGGACAAAGATGGCTCCTACTTGATGGGTCACAATGTCACACTGTGGGATAAAACAAAAACACTGGATCCACCTCAGAGACAGTGTCCTGTCCAGTGAAGTCTTGTGTGAAGCAGAAAGTGTAAATGCAATATCACATATGGCAGCAGGAGTCATTTGATATTATAACAGTGGGGCACTGTTATGGTTAAATGGGGGTGGGGGCATGGACAGGGTTAAAGGGACATGGTACTCTAACATTTCCCCTCCTTTAATGTGCTCCCCAATAGTCCATTTTACCTGCCAGAGTATATTTCATTGCTTGCAAACCGCTCCCTTACCTATATTTTGATATTTGAAATTGCGGTTTTTACCTGTGGAAATGACCACCTGTGGGATTCTTTATCATCATTAGTTTCTATAGGAGGCAGCTCAAGTGTGTTCTGTATCACAGAGAGAGACATTACTTTCTATAGGAGGCAGCTTATGTGTGTTCTGTATCACAGAGAGAGTCATTACTTTCTATAGGAGTTTGCTCATGTGTGTTCTGTATCAAAGAGAGAGTCATTACTTTCTATAGGAGGCAACTCATTTGTTTTCTGTATCACAGAGTGTCATTACTTTCTATAGGAGTCAGCTCATGTGTGTTCTTTATCACAGAGAAAGTCATTACTTTCTATAGGAGCCAGCTCATGTGTGTTCTAAATCACAGAGAGAGTTATTACTTTCTATAGGAGTCAGCTCATGTGTGTTCTGTATCACAGAGAGAGTCATTACTTTCTATAGGAGTCAGCTCATGTGTGTTCTTTATCACAGAGAGAGTCATTACTTTCTATAGGAGTCAGCTCATATGTGTTCTAAATCACAGAGAGAGTTATTACTTTCTATAGGAGTCAGCTCATGTGTGTTCTGTATCACAGTAGCATCATTATAATCTATAGGAGGCAGCTCATGTTCTGTATCACATAGAGCGTCATTACTTTCTATAGGAGGCAGCTCATGTGTGTTGTGTATCACAGAGAGCGTCTTTACTTTCTATAAGAGGCAGCTTATGTGTATTCTGTATCACAGAGAGTCATTACTTTCTATAGGAGGCAGCTTATGTGTGTTCTGTATCACAGAGAGAGTCATTACTTTCTATAGGAGGCAGCTTATGTGTGTTCTGTATCACATAGAGCGTCATTACTTTCTATAGGAGGCAGCTCATGTGTGTTGTGTATCACAGAGAGCGTCTTTACTTTCTATAAGAGGCAGCTTATGTGTATTCTGTATCACAGAGAGAGTCACTATTGTATATAGGAGGCAGCTCATGTGGGTTCTGTATCACAGCGAGGGACATTACTCTCTATGGGAGGCAGCTCATGTGGGTTCTGTATCACAGAGAGCATCGTAATTTCTATAGGAGGCAGCTCATATGTGTTCTGTATCACAGAGAGAATCATTACTTTCTATAGGAGGCAGCTCATGTGTGTTCAGTACCACAGAGAGAATCATTACTTTCTATAGGATGCAGCTCGTGTGTTCTGTACCACAGAGAGAGTCATTACTTTCTATAGGAGGCAGCTCATATGTGTTCTGTATCACAGAGAGAATCATTACTTTCTATAGGAGGCAGCTCATGTGTTCTGTATCACAGAGAGAGTCATTACTTTATATAGGAGGCAGCTCATGTGTGTTCTGTATCACATAGAGAGTCATTACTTTCTATAAGAGGCAGCTTATGTGTGTTCTGTATCACAGAGAGCATCATTACTTTCTATAAGAGGTAGCTAATGTGTGTTCTGTATCACAGATAGTCATTACTTCCTATAGTAGGCAGCTCATGTGTGTTCTGTATCACAGAGAGTCATTACTTTCTATAAGAGGTAGCTAATGTGTGTTCTGTATCACAGATAGTCATTACTTTCTATAGTAGGCAGCTCATGTGTGTTCTGTATCACAGAGAGAGTCATTACTTTCTATAGGAGGCAGCTCATGTGTGTTCTGTATCACAGAGAGAGTCATTACTTTCTATAGGAGGCAGCTCATGTGTGTTCTGTATCACAGAGAGAGTCATTACTTTCTATAGGAGGCAGCTCATGTGTGTTCTGTATCACAGAGAGAGTCATTACTTTCTATAAGAGGCAACTAATTTGTTTTCTGTATCACAGAGAGTCATTACTTTCTATAGTAGGCAGCTCATGTGTGTTCTGTATCACAGAGAGAGTCATTACTTTCTATAGGAGGCAGCTCATGTGTGTTCTGTATCACATAGAGAGTCATTACTTTCTATAAGAGGCAGCTCATGTGTGTTCTGTATCACAGATAGTCATTACTTTCTATAGGAGGCAGCTCATGTGTGTTCTGTATCACATAGAGAGTCATTACTTTCTATAGGAGGCAGCTCATGTTTGTTCTGTATCACATAGAGAGTCATTACTTTCTATAGTAGGCAGCTCATGTGTGTTCTGTATCACAGAGAGTCATTACTTTCTATAGGAGGCAGCTCATGTGTGTTCTGTATCACAGAGAGTCATTACTTTCTATAGGAGGCAGCTCATGTGTGTTCTGTATCACAGAGAGTCATTACTTTCTATAGGAGGCAGCTCATGTGTGTTCTGTATCACAGAGAGTCATTACTTTCTATAGTAGGCAGCTCATGTGTGTTCTGTATCACAGATAGTCATTACTTTCTGTAGGAGGCAGCTCATGTGTGTTCTGTATCACATAGAGAGTCATTACTTTCTATAAGAGGCAGCTCATTTGTGTTCAGTACCACAGAGAGAATCACTACTTTCTAAAGGAGGCAGCTCATGTGTGTTCTGTATCACATATAGAGTCATTACTTTCTATAAGAGGCAGCTTATGTGTGTTCTGTATCACAGAGAGAGTCATTACTCTCTATGGGAGGCAGCTCATGTGGGTTCTATATCACAGAGAGAGTCATTACTTTCTATGTGAGGCAGCTCATGTGTGTTCTGTATCACAGAGAGAGTCATTACTTTCTATGTGAGGCAGCTCATGTGTCTTCTGTATCACAGAGAGAGTCATTACTTTCTATGTGAGGCAGCTCATGTGTGTTCTGTATCACAGAGAGAGTCATTACTTTATATGTGAGGCAGCTAATGTGTGTTCTGTATCACAGAGAGAGTCATTACTTTCTATGTGAGGCAGCTCATGTGTGTTCTGTATCACAGAGAGAGTCATTACTTTCTATGTGAGGCAGCTCATGTGTGTTCTGTATCACATAGAGAGTCATTACTTTCTATAGGAGTCAGCTCATGTGTGTTCTTTATCACAGAGAGAGTCATTACTTTCTATAGGAGTCAGCTCATATGTGTTCTAAATCACAGAGAGAGTCATTACTTTCTATAGGAGTCAGCTCATGTGTGTTCTAAATCACAGAGAGAGTTATTACTTTCTATAGGAGTCAGCTCATGTGTGTTCTGTATCACAGAGAGAGTCATTACTTTCTATAGGAGTCAGCTCATGTGTGTTCTTTATCACAGAGAGAGTCATTACTTTCTATAGGAGTCAGCTCATATGTGTTCTAAATCACAGAGAGAGTTATTACTTTCTATAGGAGTCAGCTCATGTGTGTTCTGTATCACAGTAGCATCATTATAATCTATAGGAGGCAGCTCATGTTCTGTATCACATAGAGCGTCATTACTTTCTATAGGAGGCAGCTCATGTGTGTTGTGTATCACAGAGAGCGTCTTTACTTTCTATAAGAGGCAGCTTATGTGTATTCTGTATCACAGAGAGTCATTACTTTCTATAGGAGGCAGCTTATGTGTGTTCTGTATCACAGAGAGAGTCATTACTTTCTATAGGAGGCAGCTTATGTGTGTTCTGTATCACATAGAGCGTCATTACTTTCTATAGGAGGCAGCTCATGTGTGTTGTGTATCACAGAGAGCGTCTTTACTTTCTATAAGAGGCAGCTTATGTGTATTCTGTATCACAGAGAGAGTCACTATTGTATATAGGAGGCAGCTCATGTGGGTTCTGTATCACAGCGAGGGACATTACTCTCTATGGGAGGCAGCTCATGTGGGTTCTGTATCACAGAGAGCATCGTAATTTCTATAGGAGGCAGCTCATATGTGTTCTGTATCACAGAGAGAATCATTACTTTCTATAGGAGGCAGCTCATGTGTGTTCAGTACCACAGAGAGAATCATTACTTTCTATAGGATGCAGCTCGTGTGTTCTGTACCACAGAGAGAGTCATTACTTTCTATAGGAGGCAGCTCATATGTGTTCTGTATCACAGAGAGAATCATTACTTTCTATAGGAGGCAGCTCATGTGTTCTGTATCACAGAGAGAGTCATTACTTTATATAGGAGGCAGCTCATGTGTGTTCTGTATCACATAGAGAGTCATTACTTTCTATAAAAGGCAGCTTATGTGTGTTCTGTATCACAGAGAGCATCATTACTTTCTATAAGAGGTAGCTAATGTGTGTTCTGTATCACAGATAGTCATTACTTCCTATAGTAGGCAGCTCATGTGTGTTCTGTATCACAGAGAGTCATTACTTTCTATAAGAGGTAGCTAATGTGTGTTCTGTATCACAGATAGTCATTACTTTCTATAGTAGGCAGCTCATGTGTGTTCTGTATCACAGAGAGAGTCATTACTTTCTATAGGAGGCAGCTCATGTGTGTTCTGTATCACAGAGAGAGTCATTACTTTCTATAGGAGGCAGCTCATGTGTGTTCTGTATCACAGAGAGAGTCATTACTTTCTATAGGAGGCAGCTCATGTGTGTTCTGTATCACAGAGAGAGTCATTACTTTCTATAAGAGGCAACTAATTTGTTTTCTGTATCACAGAGAGTCATTACTTTCTATAGTAGGCAGCTCATGTGTGTTCTGTATCACAGAGAGAGTCATTACTTTCTATAGGAGGCAGCTCATGTGTGTTCTGTATCACATAGAGAGTCATTACTTTCTATAAGAGGCAGCTCATGTGTGTTCTGTATCACAGATAGTCATTACTTTCTATAGGAGGCAGCTCATGTGTGTTCTGTATCACATAGAGAGTCATTACTTTCTATAGGAGGCAGCTCATGTGTGTTCTGTATCACATAGAGAGTCATTACTTTCTATAGTAGGCAGCTCATGTGTGTTCTGTATCACAGAGAGTCATTACTTTCTATAGGAGGCAGCTCATGTGTGTTCTGTATCACAGAGAGTCATTACTTTCTATAGGAGGCAGCTCATGTGTGTTCTGTATCACAGAGAGTCATTACTTTCTATAGGAGGCAGCTCATGTGTGTTCTGTATCACAGAGAGTCATTACTTTCTATAGTAGGCAGCTCATGTGTGTTCTGTATCACAGATAGTCATTACTTTCTGTAGGAGGCAGCTCATGTGTGTTCTGTATCACATAGAGAGTCATTACTTTCTATAAGAGGCAGCTCATTTGTGTTCAGTACCACAGAGAGAATCACTACTTTCTAAAGGAGGCAGCTCATGTGTGTTCTGTATCACATATAGAGTCATTACTTTCTATAAGAGGCAGCTTATGTGTGTTCTGTATCACAGAGAGAGTCATTACTCTCTATGGGAGGCAGCTCATGTGGGTTCTATATCACAGAGAGAGTCATTACTTTCTATGTGAGGCAGCTCATGTGTGTTCTGTATCACAGAGAGAGTCATTACTTTCTATGTGAGGCAGCTCATGTGTCTTCTGTATCACAGAGAGAGTCATTACTTTCTATGTGAGGCAGCTCATGTGTGTTCTGTATCACAGAGAGAGTCATTACTTTATATGTGAGGCAGCTAATGTGTGTTCTGTATCACAGAGAGAGTCATTACTTTCTATGTGAGGCAGCTCATGTGTGTTCTGTATCACAGAGAGAGTCATTACTTTCTATGTGAGGCAGCTCATGTGTGTTGTGTATCACACAGAGAGTCATTACTTTCTATAGGAGGTAGTTCATATGTGTTCTGTATCACAGAGAGAGTCATTACTTTCTATTGAGGAGGTAGCTCATGTGTGTTTTGTATCACAGAGAGCATCATTACTTTCTATTGGGGAGGTAGCTCGTGTGTTCTGCATCACAGAAAGCATAATTACTTTCTATAAGAGGCAGCTCATGTGTGTTCTGTATCACAGAAAGCATCATTACTTTCTATAGGAGGCAACACATGTGTGTGTTTTGTATCACATAGAGCGTCATTACTTTCTATAGGAGGCAGCTCATGTGTGTTCTGTATCACAGAGAGTCATTACTTTATATAGGAGGCAGCTCATGTGTTCTGTACCACAGAGAGAGCCATTACTTTATATAGGAGGCAGCTCATGTGTGTTCTGTATCACAGAGAGAGTCATTACTTTATATAGGAGGCAGCTCATGTGTTCTGTATCACATAGAGAGTCATTACTTTCTATAAGAGGCAGCTCATGTGTGTTCTGTATCACAGAGCGAGTCATTACTTTATATAGGAGGCAGCTCATGTGTGTTCTGTATCACAGAGAGTCATTACTTTATATAGGAGGCAGCTCATGTGTGTTCTGTATCATAGAGCGAGTCATTACTTTCTATAAGAGGCAGCTTATGTGTGTTCTGTATCACAGAGAGCGTCATTACTTTCTATAGGAGGCAGCTCATGTGTGTTCTGTATCACAGAGAGAGTCATTACTTTCTATAGGAGGCAGCTCATGTGTGTTCTGTATCACAGAGAGAATCATTACTTTCTATAGGAGGCAGCTGATGTGGGTTCTGTATCACAGAGAGTCATTACTTTCTATAGGAGGCAGCTCATGTGTGTTCTGTATCACAGAGAGTCATTACTTTCTATAGGAGGCAGCTCATGTGTGTTCTGTATCACAGAGAGTCATTACTTTCTATAGTAGGCAGCTCATGTGTGTTCTGTATCACAGATAGTCATTACTTTCTGTAGGAGGCAGCTCATGTGTGTTCTGTATCACATAGAGAGTCATTACTTTCTATAAGAGGCAGCTCATGTGTGTTCAGTACCACGGAGAGAATCACTACTTTCTAAAGGAGGCAGCTCATGTGTGTTCTGAATCACATAGAGAGTCATAACTTTCTATAAGAGGCTGCTTATGTGTGTTATGTATCACAGAGAGCGTCATTACTTTCTATAGGAGGCAGCTCATGTGTGTTCTGTATCACAGAGAGTCATTACTTTCTATAGGAGGTAGCTCATGTGTGTTAAGGGAGGAAATAGCTAAACTTCAAGCTAAGGTAAGTAACATACCTGTTACCTCTACAAAGCTGCCTCAGAAAGAAGCCCCTCTACCCCAGAGATCAGCAAGGAGAGGCAGATGGATCACTGTAGGCTCTGGAAGAATTAGAACAGTAGACCAGAAGCATTGCCCACAACCTCTGCCATTGCAAAACTCCTATGCTGCTCTTGCCGAATACACTTGTGATGAGGAGATTGCTGTTTCTGAGCCCTCTGAAGCTGTAACAGGTAATTTAAATCTATTGGCACCTGATTCTCCAGGTAACATAACACAGGAAAGAACTGCAGATGTGTTTTTGAGAAAAAGACTGTTAGTGGGTGACTCTATTTTGAGGAATGTGTATTTAGGTGAAAGTAAAGGAGAAACAAGGGAGGTTAGATGTCTTCCAGGAGCTACTGCTCACAGGGATAGGAATCGTATTTTGAGAATTGTTAAGGCAGCAGGAAAGGGAAGTGAGTTGGATGTGATTGTTCATTTAGGAACAAATGATCTGGCTAGTAATCATGTTGCTGCTGTTCAGAAAGAGTTTTGTGACCTAGGTAATCATTTAGAGACTGTGGCATCAACTCTATCATTTTCTGCTATTTTACCTGTGTATGACCAGGAAGCAGGAAAGATGGAGCGGATAACAACATTTAATTCTTGGTTAGATAAGTGGTGCAGGGAACGAGGATTTGGTTTTATTGGCCATTATAGCTCTGTTTGGAAAGATACTAGGTTATTTAGGAGAGATGGCTTGCATTTGGATGCTAAAGGAACAGAGTATCTGGGAGAGGAGTTCAAATACTTTATTAGAAATCATTTAAACTAATAAAGGGGGGGTAGCATTAATATATCCACCTGCCCCCCACAGCATGCCAAAACTGTTAGTCCAAGTAACAATTCTAGAAATTCTAGTAGAAAAATTCTTCGTGCCATGAGCACAAATGCTCGCAGCTTAGGAAATAAATTACCTGAACTCATTTCAATAATGACTAGGGACAACTTGGATTTAGTAGCTATAACAGAAACATGGTACAATGATTTGCATGACTGGGACATAGTCATACCTGGATACAGGTTATTTAAAAAGAACAGAGTAGGAAAGAAAGGTGGAGGAGTTGCTTTGTATGTAAATGAAAATATAAAGGTTACTGAAATTGTAGGAACAAATGATGAGGTGGAAAGTATTTGGGTGACTTTGGAAATTGGAGATAAAAATGTTTTTAGAATAGGGGTTGTATATAGGCCTCCATTGCAGGATGAAAAACTGGACAATCTGTTATTAGATGAAATAACCAAAATGACCATGAAGGGTAAGGTTATAGTACTGGGGGACTTTAATTTGCCAGATATAGACTGGAAGATTCCTTCTGCTAGATCGGCTAGAAGCAGGTATATTCTTGAATCTCTGCTAGGGGAATCACTTGAACAATTAGTCAAGGAACCAACTCGTAAGGAAGCTATATTAGATCTAATACTTACAAACAGTGATACAGTTTCAGATGTGTCTGTAGGTGAGAACTTAGGATCCAGTGATCATCAATCTGTTTGGTTTAGTATTCATGTTCAGGAACTGTACACCCAGACTAAAACAAAAGTTTTAGACTTTAGGACGGCAGATTTTTCATTAATGGGAGAATACCTAAAAAACTATTTAAAGGGGAAAAATCTTATTACAGGGGTTCAAGAACAGTGGGAATTTGTGAAAGGTGCCATTTTAGATGCAACCGCACACTGTATTAGACATGTCTGTAAAAGTAAAAGAAAGCGGAAACCAATTTGGTTTTCCAAAGAAGTAGCACATGCTGTAAAGACAAAAAAGATAGCTTATAAAAATTACAGACACACACAAGCAGATGATGATATGAAAATATGGAGACTCCAACAAAAAAAGACTAAGCAGTTAATTAGGAAGGTTAAAGCTGATGCAGAAGAGAAGATAGCACAGTCAGTAAAACATGGGGACAAAACATTCTTTAGATATATCAGTGAAAGAAGAAAAAATAAGGTAGGAATAGTAAAATTGAAATCAGTTGATGGTAGAATAATAGAAGGAGATAAGCAGATTGCAGACTGTCTCAATGATTACTTCTGTTCTGTTTTCACTAAAGATTGTGAAGATACAATGTCTACATTAAGGGATGCTATGCAAAATAGAAACAAGCTTAACAGTAATCTTTTTACAGAGGATGAGGTTTTGTTAGCATTATCAAAAATAAATGTTACAAAGGCAGTGGGTCCTGATAATATTCATCCAAGGGTTTTAAAAGAACTTCGTTCAGTGCTAACTGTCCCATTAACTGATCTGTTTAATCAGTCACTATTAACAGGAGCTGTCCCAGATGATTGGAGAATAGCAAATGTAATACCTCTTCATAAAAAGGGCAGTAGAGAAGAATCTGGCAACTACAGGCCAATTAGTTTAACTTCAGTAGTAGGGAAATTAATGGAAAGCCTCTTAAAGGAAAGAATTATGACTCACATAAAGACAAACAATTTAGAGGACCAAAATCAGCATGGTTTTACTTCAGGGAGATCATGTCAGACTAATCTAATTGACTTCTTTGATTATGTAACAAAAGTATTAGACAAGGGAGGAGCAGTTGATGTAGCATATCTAGATTTCAGCAAAGCATTTGACACCGTCCCACACAATAAACTTATTCACAAACTATATCTCCTTGGTCTAGATTCAAAAATTGTGAACTGGGTGGAATGCTGGCTTAAGGACAGAAAACAAAGTGTCTTAGTAAATGGAGTTCATTCAGCAGAGGGGGCTGTTACTAGTGGTGTTCCTCAGGGGTCAGTTCTGGGGCCTGTTTTGTTTAACATATTTATCTGCGATATCAGCAAAGGGCTACAGGGGAAAGTATGTCTCTTTGCAGATGATACAAAAATTTGCAACAGAGTGGATGTTCCAGGGGGGGTAGACAAAATGAGAAGTGATATACAACAATTGGAGGATTGGACAAACGACTGGGATCTAAAGTTTAACACAGCAAAGTGTAAAATAATGCATTTAGGGAAGAAAAATCCAAATGTTAATTACAGACTCAATGACACTTTACTGACTGTTACAGACGAGGAACAGGACTTGGGAATTATTATTTCAGATGATTTAAAACTTAGTAAACAATGTAGTAAGGCAGCGAGTAAGGCTAGCAGAATGCTTGGATGTATTGGTAGAGGTATTTGCAGCAGAAATAGTAAGGTTCTTATGCCACTTTATAGATCATTAGTTAGGCCTCATCTTGAGTATTGTGTGCAGTTCTGGAGGCCATATCTTCAGAAGGATATTAACAAACTTGAATCTGTGCAAAGGAGGGCTACCAAAATGGTACATGGTCTAAAAAATAAAACTTACCAGGATAGGCTCAATGACCTAAATATGTATAGCTTAGAGGAGAGAAGGGAAAGAGGTGATATGATAGCAACTTTCAAGTACATTAAAGGGTTTAGTAAAACTGAGGCTGTGGGTATTTTACATAAAATGGAAAATTCAAGAACAAGGGGTCATGAGCTCAAGCTAAAGGGTAGTAGATTCAGGAGTAATTTGAGGAAGCACTTCTTTACAGAAAGAGTGATTGATTTATGGAATAAACTTCCTCAAGAGGTAGTAGCAACAAACACTGTGGGGGACTTTAAAAATGCATGGGACAAGCATAGGGCTATCCTACGAACTAGATAAGTTTATACTGTTAGGTAAGGTGGGGCAGACTTGCTGGGCCTATGGCTCTTATCTGCCGTCAATATCTATGTTTCTATGTTTCTATGTTTCTATGTTCTGTATCACATAGAGCGTCATTACTTTCTATAGGAGGTAGCTCATGTGTGTTCTGTATCACAGAGAGAGTCATTACTTTCTATAGGAGGCAGCTCATGTGTGTTCTGTATCACATAGAGCGTCATTACTTTCTATAGGAGGTAGCTCATGTGTGTTCTGTATCACAGAGAGAGTCATTACTTTCTATAGGAGGTAGCTCATGTGTGTTCTGTATCACATAGAGCGTCATTACTTTCTATAGGAGGTAGCTCATGTGTGTTCTGTATCACAGAGAGAGTCATTACTTTCTATAGGAGGCAGCTCATGTGTGTTCTGTATCACAGAGAGAGTCATTACTTTCTATAGGAGGTAGCTCATGTGTGTTCTGTATCACAGAGAGAGTCATTACTCTCTATGGGAGGCAGCTCATGTGGGTTCTATATCACAGAGAGAGTCACTACTTTATATAGGAGGCAGCTCATGTGTTCTGTATCACAGAGATAGTCATTACTTTCTATGTGAGGCAGCTCATGTGTGTTCTGTATCACAGAGAGAGTCATTACTTTCTATAGGAGGCAGCTCATGTGTGTTCTGTATCACAGAGAGAGTCATTACTTTCAATCGCCTAGATTTAGAGTTTTGCGGCCAAAGGGGTGCGTTAGCTACGCATGCTTTTTTCTGGCCGCACCTTTTAAATACCGCTGGTATTTAGAGTTCACAGAATGGCTGGGTTTTCAGTGCGTTAGGCTCCAAAAAGGGAGCGTAGAGCATAATTTAACGCCACTGCAACTCTCGATACCAGCGGTGCTTACGGACGCGGCCAGCTTCAAAAACGTGCTCGTGCACGATTCCCCCATAGAAAACAATGGGGCTGTTTGAGCTGAAAAAAAACCTAACACCTGCAAAAAAGCCGCGTTCAGCTCCTAACGCAGCCCCATTGTTTTCTATGGGGAAACACTTCCTACGTCTGCACCTAACATGTACCCCGAGTCTAAACACCCCTAACCTTACACTTATTAACCCCTATTCTGCCGCCCCCGCTATCGCTGACACCTGCAAATTTTTTTAACCCCTAATCTGCCGCTCCGTAAACCGCAGCTACTTACATTATCCCTATGTACCCCTAATCTGCTGCCCCTAACACCGCCGACCCCTATATTATATTAATTAACCTCTAATCTGCCCCCCACAACGTCGCCTCCACCTGCCTACACTTATTAACCCCTAATCTGCCGACCGCATCTCACCGCTACTATAATAAAGTTATTAACCCCTAATCCGCCTCACTCCCGCCTCAATAACCCTATAATAAATAGTATTAACCCCTAATCTGCCCTCCCTAACATCGCCGACACCTAACTTCAAACATTAACCCCTAATCTGCCGACTGGAGCACACCGCTATTCTAATAAATGTATTAACCCCTAAAGCTAATTCTAACCCTAACCTTAACACCCCCCTAAGTTAAATATAATTTTTATCTAACGAAATAAATTAACTATTATTAAATAACTTATTCCTATTTAAAGCTAAATACTTACCTGTAAAATAAACCCTAATATAGCTACAATATAAATTATAATTATATTGTAGCTATTTTAGGATTAATATTTATTTTACAGGCAACTTTGTAATTATATTAACCAGGTACAATAGCTATTAAATAGTTAATAACTATTTAATAGTAACCTAGTTAAAATAATTACAAAATTACCTGTAAAATAAATCCTAACCTAAGTTACAATTAAACCTAACACTACACTATCAATACCTACAAATAACTACAATTAAATAAACCAACTAAAGTACAAAAAATAAAAAAGAACTAAGTTACAAAAAATAAAAAAAATATTTACAAACATTAGAAAAATATTACAACAATTTTAAACTAATTACACCTACTCTAAGCCCCCTAATAAAATAACAAAGCCCCCCAAAATAAAAAAATGCCCTACCCTATTCTAAATTAAAAAAGTTCAAAGCTCTTTTACCTTACCAGCCCTGAAAAGGGCACTTGCGATCCGTCCTCGGAAGTCTTGATCCAAGCCTCGGAAGTGTTGATCCAAGCCCAAGCGGGGGGCTGAAGAGTGACGTCCATCCTCGGGCTGAAGTCTGGATCCAAGCGGCGGCTGAAGAAATCCATCATCGGGCTGAAGTCGGAAGTCCATCATCGGGATGAAGTCTTCTATCAAATCGCATCTTCAATCTTCTTTCTTCTGGAGCGGAGCAGAGCCATCTTCTTTCCAACCGACGCGGATCCAACCTCTTCAACCGACGCCTACTCGCCGAATGACGGTTCCTTTAAATGACGTCATCCAAGATGGCGTCCCTCGAATTCCGATTGGCTGATAGGATTCTATCAGCCAATCGGAATTAAGGTAGGAATATTCTGATTCGCTGATGGAATCAGCCAATCAGAATCAAGTTCAATCCGATTGGCTGATCCAATCAGCCAATCAGATTGAGCTCGCATTCTATTGGCTGATCGGAACAGATCCAGCCCCCCGCTTGGGCTTGGATCAACACTTCCGAGGCTTGGATCAAGACTTCCGAGGACGGATCGGTGAACCTGGTATGGTGAAGATAAGGTAGGAAGATCTTCAGGGGCTTAGTGTTAGGTTTATTTAAGGGGGGTTTGGGTTAGATTAGGGGTATGTGGGTGGTGGGTTGTAATGTTGGGGGGGGGTATTGTATGTGTTTTTTTTTACAGGCAAAAGAGCTGAATTCTTTGGGGCATGCCCCGCAAACGGCCCTGTTCAGGGCTGGTAAGGTAAAAGAGCTTTGAACTTTTTTAATTTAGAATAGGGTAGGGCATTTTTTTATTTTGGGGGGCTTTGTTATTTTATTAGGGGGCTTAGAGTAGGTGTAATTAGTTTAAAATTGTTGTAATATTTTTCTAATGTTTGTAAATATTTTTTTATTTTTTGTAACTTAGTTCTTTTTTATTTTTTGTACTTTAGTTAGTTTATTTCATTGTATTTATTTGTAGATATTGTATTTAATTAATTTATTGATAGTGTAGTGTTAGGTTTAATTGTAGATAATTGTAGGTATTTTATTTAATTAATTTATTGATAGTGTAGTGTTAGGTTTAATTGTAACTTAGGTTAGGATTTATTTTACAGGTGATTTTGTAATTATTTTAACTATTTTAGCTATTAAATAGTTCTTAACTATTTAATAGCTATTGTACCTGGTTAAAATAAATACAAAGTTACCTGTAAAATAAATATAAATCCTAAAATAGCTACAATATAATTATAATTTAGGGTTTATTTTACAGGTAAGTATTTAGCTTTAAATAGGAATAATTTATTTAATAAGAGTTAATTTATTTCGTTAGATTTAAATTATATTTAACTTAGGGGGGTGTTAGTGTTAGACTTAGCTTTAGGGGTTAATCCATTTATTACAGTAGCGGCGAGATTCGGTCAGCAGATTAGGGGTTAATAATTGAAGTTAGGTGTCAGCGATGTTAGGGAGGGCAGATTAGGGGTTAATACTATTTATTATAGGGTTATTGAGGCGGGAGTGAGGCGGATTAGGGGTTAATAAGTGTAGGCAGGTGGAGGCGACGTTGAGGGGGCAGATTAGGGGTTAATAAATATAATATAGGGGTCGGCGGTGTTAGGGGCAGCAGATTAGGGGTACATAAGTATAATGTAGGTGGCGGTCGGCAGATATTAGGGGTACATAGGTAGTTTATGGGTGTTAGTGTACTGTAGAGCACAGTAGTTAAGAGCTTTATGAACCGGCTCTTAACTACTGACTTTTTTCTGCGGCTGGAGTTTGGTCATTAGATTTCTAACGCTCACTTCAGCCACGACTCTAAATACCGGCGTTAGAAAGATCCCATTGAAAAGATAGGATACGCAATTGACGTAAGGGGATCTGCGGTATGGAAAAGTTGCGGCTGGAAAGTGAGCGTTAGACCCTTTAATGACTGACTCCAAATACCAGCGGGCGGTAAAAACCAGCGTTAGGAGCCTCTAACGCTGGTTTTGACGGCTACCGCCCAACTCTAAATCTAGGCGTATGTGAGGCAGCTCATGTGTGTTCTGTATCACAGAGAGAGTCATTACTTTCTATAGGAGTTAGCTCATGTGTGTTCTGTATCACAGAGAGAGTCATTACTTTCTATAGGAGGCAGCTCATGTGTGTTCTGTATCACAGAGAGAGTCATTACTTTCTATAGGAGGCAGCTCATGTGTGTTCTGTATCACAGAGAGAGTCATTACTTTCTATAGGAGGCAGCTCATGTGTGTTCTGTATCACAGAGAGAATCATTACTTTCTATGTGAGGCAGCTCATGTGTGTTGTGTATCACAGATCATCATTACTTTCTATTGGGGAGGTAGCTAATGTGTGTTCTGTATCACAGAAAGCATCATTACTTTCTATAAGAGGCAGCTTATGTGTGTTCTGTATCACAGAGAGCATCATTACTTTCTATAGGAGGCAGCTCATGTGTGTTCTGTATCACAGAGAGAGTCATTACTTTCTATAGGAGGCAGCTCATGTGTGTTCTGTATCACAGAGAGAGTCATTACTTTCTATAGGAGGCAGCTCATGTGTGTTCTGTATCACATAGTGAGTCATTACTTTCTATAGGAAGCAGCTCATATGTGTTTTGTATCACAGAGAGAGTCATTACTTTCTATAGGAGGCAGCTCATGTGTGTTTTGTATCACAGAGAGAGTCATTACTTTCTATAGGAGGCAGCTCATGTGTGTTTTGTATCACAGAGAGAGTCGTTACTTTCTATAGGAGGCAGCTCATGTGTGTTTTGTATCACAGAGAGAGTCATTACTTTATATAGGAGGCAGCTCATATGTGTTCTGTATCACAGAGAGAGTCATTACTTTATATAGGAGGCAGCTCATGTGTGTTTTGTATCACAGAGAGAGTCTTTGCTTTTTATAGGAGGCAGCTTATGTGTGTTCTGTATCACAGAGAGAGTCATTACTTTCTAAAGGGAGCCAGCTCATGTGGGTTCTGTATCACAAAGAGCGTCATTACTTTCTATTGGGGAGGTAGCTCACTCCTCAATGGGACTTCCAGGTTCAGCCAGTTTTTAAAGGACTAATCCCTAGTGAAATTCTTAAAAGGCAAGACAAACCCAGTGCAACGTAGCACTGCATCTGTTCTGCTGCATTTATACTTTGTGTTTTGCGTTTCTATTACTTTACAGTTCAGATTAAGTTTTATTAAATTTAAACTTTGCACTTTCTAGTTTTATTAAATTTTGTATACCGCAGTGTATTTAGGATTATTTTCCAAATTCTGATTATGCTTTCAGTTTCTGTGTAACTTTAACAAATTATCATCATACTTGTATATGTATGTGTATCTTTTACAAATTATATTGTACTTTACATTTCTTGTATTCATAATGCTGAAAACCTGACAGCTTCAGTTTCCCTGAGACCTTTATTACTTCCTATGGGTTTGATAAACAAACATTTTCTAGTTTGGAGAGAAATTATAGTACAGACCTCATAGGGGCTGAACTTACTGTAATCTACAAAAAAAGCATGGAACCAGGTTGTCCTAGAGAAATGAGAGATGCCTTCCATAGAAAGTAAAGAGTTTCTCTGGGGTACAGAATCTCACAGGGGAGAGAGAAGTAAACAGGAGAACATCCAGGGTGCTATACAGTTTCAGTTTGCAGCAAATACAAGTTAAACTGAAATGTTTTCACTACCATTTAACTTGCTTTTGCTATTAGTTTAGTATATATTGCTTTCTGACGATTTAAATAAGTGTATTGTGAATTTTGAGCAAACTTCACCTGCATACAGCTGGCTAGACAAATCAATGAGATCAGCTTGCATAAAATTCTTACAGCATTTCACAATACTTATGAGAGATCTTTAGACATACCATTGAAACTCCCCTGTTAAGCCCAGGGAATTGCCCTTTCCCTCTCACTTTCTGAAGCTGTGTTTTATTTTAAAATAGAAAAAATGTAAATGTAATTTGTAAAAGATACACAGAAATATACAAAGTTTAATACTAAGTTATTAAGGTAACAGAATCTTTAAAAACATAATCAGAATTTGTAAAATCGGCACTAGATCTAAATCTAAATGTATTAAAATATAAAAGAGAATGTGCAAAGCTTGAATGTAATAATACTGAAAGGACCCATTCTGAAGTGTAAAATAATATAAAATACAAAGCAGATATGACACACAGCATAAGACATGGTTGCTATTGTGTGGGAGCACCATGGAACTTCTCTGTGTTGTGGCTGCAAGCAGAGATTAGCCCTGTATGATTTACCAGATCATTTGTGACAATTGTAACAAGACAACTATTTACGTATCAGGTGCCTGAATGAGAATCAGACGTATAATCCTTACCTCTCTGGTCTTAAAGATGTTAAACAGAAGTGGAAGACCCTCACTGACCAGCTCCTCATTATAATCCTCCTCCCTTATGGTGACAAATTCCTGCAGCAAGATCCCCATAGCAGTATGCTGTGATTGGTAAAAGGAGGTCTGTAGAGACTCAATCCAGATGTGCAGCTTCCAAGGGACCCCTGAGCCAAGGCAGGTGAGGAACGATATAAAGGTAAATGAGACAAACTGTTATCTATTAATATCTACATACATGGTGATATCTGTGTGTGAATTCCTTATATAAATGTTAATAAAATACTGCTATGTGAAGACAGCATCTTCTGCAAACAATTCTAAAATGCATGCTTAGGTTGGCACGTTCTGTGATGTTCACTGCCCCACTATCCCAGTGTGTGGCGTTCCCTGCCTCACTATCCCAGTGTGTGACGTTTATCTGCACCATTATTCCAATGTGAGACGTTCCCTGCCCCACTATCCCATCGTGTGAAGTTCCCTGCCCCACTATCCCAGTGTGTGACATTCCCTGCCTCACTATCCAAGTGTGTGAAGTGTCCTTCTCCACTATCCAAGTGTGTGAAGTTGCCTGCCTCACTATCCCAGTGTGTTACGTTCCCTGCCTCACTATCCAAGTGTGTGACATTCGCTGCCTCACTATCCAAGTGTGTGAAGTTCCCTGCCCCACTATCCCAGTGTGTGAAGTTCCCTGCCCCACTATCCAAGTGTGTGACGCTCCCTGCCCCACTATCCAAGTGTGTGACGCTCCCTGCCCCACTATCCCAGTGTGTGACGCTCCCTGCCTCACTATCCCAGTGTGTTACGTTCCCTGCCTCACTATCCCAGTGTGTTACGTTCCCTGCCTCACTATCCCAGTGTGTGACATTCCCTGCCTCACTATCCAAGTGTGTGAAGTTCCCTGCCCCACTATCCCAGTGTGTGAAGTTCCCTGCCCCACTATCCAAGTGTGTGACGCTCCCTGCCCCACTATCACAGTGTGTGACGCTCCCAGCCCCACTATCCCAGTGTGTGATGCTCCCAGCCCCACTATCCCAGTGTGTGATGTTTACCTGCCTCACTATCCCAGTGTGTGACGTTTACCTGCCTCACTATCCCAGTGTGTGACGTTTACCTGCCTCACTATCCCAGTGTGTGAAGTTCCCTGCCCCACTATCCCAGTGTGTGACGTTTACCTGCCTCACTATCCCAGTGTGTGACGTTTACCTGCCTCACTATCCCAGTGTGTGACGTTTACCTGCCTCCCTATCCCAGTGTGTGAAGTTCCCTGCCCCACTATCCCACTGTGTGACGTTTACCTGCCTCACTATCCCACTGTGTGATGTTTACCTGCCTCACTATCCCACTGTGTGATGTTTACCTGCCTCACTATCTCAGTGTGTGACGTTCCCTGCTTCATTATCCAAGTGTGTGAAGTTCCCTGCCTCACTATCCCACTGTGTGATGTTTACCTGCCTCACTATCCCAGTGTGTGAAGTTCCCTGCCTCACTATCCAAGTGTGTGAAGTTCCCTGCCTCACTATCCAAGTGTGTTACGTTCCCTGCCTCACTATTCAAGTGTGTGACGTTCCCTGCCTCACTATCCAAGTGTGTGACATTCCCTGCCTCACTATCCAAGTGTGTGACATTCCCTGCCTCACTATCCCACTGTGTGAAGTTCCCTGCCTCACTATCCAAGTGTGTGAAGTTCCCTGCCCCACTATCCCAGTGTGTGAAGTTCCCTGCCCCACTATCCCAGTGTGTGAAGTTCCCTGCCCCACTATCCCAGTGTGTGAAGTTCCCTGCCCCACTATCCCAGTGTGTGACGCTCCCAGCCCCACTATCCCAGTGTGTGACGTTTACCTGCCTCACTATCCCAGTGTGTGACGTTTACCTGCCTCACTATCCCAGTGTGTGACGTTTACCTGCCTCACTATCCCAGTGTGTGATGTTTACCTGCCTCACTATCCCAGTGTGTGACTTTTACCTGCCTCACTATCCCAGTGTGTGACGTTTACCTGCCTCACTATCCCAGTGTGTGACGTTTACCTGCCTCACTATCCCAGTGTGTGACGTTTACCTGCCTCACTATCCCAGTGTGTGACGTTTACCTGCCTCACTATCCCAGTGTGTGACGTTTACCTGCCTCACTATCCCAGTGTGTGACGTTTACCTGCCTCACTATCCCAGTGTGTGAAGTTCCCTTCCCCACTATCCCCCTGTGTGACGTTTACCTGCCTCACTATCCAAGTGTGTGACGTTCCCTGCCTCACTATCCAAGTGTGTGACGTTCCCTGCCTCACTATCTCAGTGTGTGACGTTCTCTGCCTCACTATCCAAGTGTGTGACGTTCCCTGCCTCACTATCCAAGTGTGTGAAGTTCCCTGCCTCACTATCCAAGTGTGTGAAGTTCCCTGCCCCACTATCCCAGTGTGTGAAGTTCCCTGCCCCACTATCCCAGTGTGTGAAGTTCCCTGCCCCACTATCCCAGTGTGTGACGCTCCCAGCCCCACTATCCCAGTGTGTGAAGTTGCCTGCCCCACTATCCCAGTGTGTGATGTATACCTGCCTCCCTATCCCAGTGTGTGACGTTTACCTGCCTCCCTATCCCAGTGTGTGAAGTTCCCTGCCCCACTATCCCACTGTGTGATGTTTACCTGCCTCACTATCTCAGTGTGTGATGTTCCCTGCTTCATTATCCAAGTGTGTGAAGTTCCCTGCCTCACTATCCAAGTGTGTGAAGTTCCCTGCCTCACTATCCCACTGTGTGACGTTTACCTGCCTCACTATCCCAGTGTGTGACGTTCCCTGCCTCACTATCCAAGTGTGTGACATTCCCTGCCTCACTATCCAAGTGTGTGAAGTTCCCTGCCTCACTATCCAAGTGTGTGAAGTTCCCTGCTCCACTATCCCAGTGTGTGAAGTTCCCTGCCCCACTATCCCAGTGTGTGAAGTTCCCTGCCCCACTATCCCAGTGTGTGACGCTCCCAGCCCCACTATCCCAGTGTGTGACGTTTACCTGCCTCACTATCCCAGTGTGTGACGTTTACCTGCCTCACTATCCCATTGTGTGATGTATACCTGCCTCACTATCCCAGTGTGTGATGTTTACCTGCCTCACTATCCCAGTGTGTGACGTTTACCTGCCTCACTATCCCAGTGTGTGACGTTTACCTGCCTCACTATCCCAGTGTGTGACGTTTACCTGCCTCACTATCCCAGTGTGTGACGTTTACCTGCCTCACTATCCCAGTGTGTGACGTTTACCTGCCTCACTATCCCAGTGTGTGAAGTTCCCTTCCCCACTATCCCCCTGTGTGACGTTTACCTGCCTCACTATCCAAGTGTGTGACGTTCCCTGCCTCACTATCCAAGTGTGTGACGTTCCCTGCCTCACTATCTCAGTGTGTGACGTTCCCTGCCTCACTATCCAAGTGTGTGACGTTCCCTGCCTCACTATCCAAGTGTGTGAAGTTCCCTGCCTCACTATCCAAGTGTGTGAAGTTCCCTGCCCCACTATCCCAGTGTGTGACGCTCCCAGCCCCACTATCCCAGTGTGTGACGTTTACCTGCCTCACTATCCCAGTGTGTGACGTTTACCTGCCTCCCTATCCCAGTGTGTGAAGTTCCCTGCCCCACTATCCCACTGTGTGATGTTTACCTGCCTCACTATCCCACTGTGTGATGTTTACCTGCCTCACTATCTCAGTGTGTGACGTTCCCTGCCTCATTATCCAAGTGTGTGAAGTTTCCTGCCTCACTATCCAAGTGTGTGAAGTTCCCTGCCTCACTATCCAAGTGTGTGAAGTTCCCTGCCTCACTATACAAGTGTGTGAAGTTCCCTGCCCCACTATCCCAGTGTGTGAAGTTCCCTGCCCCACTATCCCAGTGTGTGACGCTCCCAGCCCCACTATCCCAGTGTGTGACGTTTACCTGCCTCACTATCCCAGTGTGTGAAGTTGCCTGCCCCACTAACCCAGTGTGTGATGTATACCTGCCTCACTATCCCAGTGTGTGACGTTTACCTGCCTCACTATCCCAGTGTGTGACGTTTACCTGCCTCACTATCCCAGTGTGTGAAGTTCCCTGCCCCACTATCCCACTGTGTGACGTTTACCTGCCTCACTATCCCAGCGTGTGATGTTTACCTGCCTCACTATCCCAGCGTGTGACGTTTACCTGCCTCACTATCCCAGTGTGTGAAGTTCCCTGCCCCACTATCCCACTGTGTGACGTTTACCTGCCTCACTATCCCACTGTGTGACGTTTACCTGCCTCACTATCCCAGTGTGTGAAGTTCCCTGCCCCACTATCCCAGTGTGTGACGTTTACCTGCCTCACTATCCCAATGTGTGAAGTTTAGCTGCCTTACTATCCCAGTGTGTGACGTTTACCTGCCTCACTATCCCAGTGTGTGAAGTTTACCTGCCTCACTATCCCAGTGTATGACCTTTACCTGCCTCACTATCCCAGTGTGTGAAGTTTACCTGCCTCACTATCCCAGTGTGTGAAGTTTACCTGCCTCACTATCCCAGTGTGTGACGTTTACCTGCCCCACTATCCCACTGTGTGACGTTTACCTGCCTCACTATCCCAGTGTGTGACGTTTACCTGCCTCACTATCCCAGTGTGTGACGTTTACCTGCCTCACTATCCCAGTGTGTGAAGTTCCCTGCCCCACTATCCCACTGTGTGACGTTTACCTGCCTCACTATCCCAGTGTGTAAAGTTCCCTGCCCCACTATCCCAGTGTGTGACGTTTACCTGCCTCACTATGCCAGTGTGTGACGTTTACCTGCCTCACTATCCCAGCGTGTGACGTTTACCTGCCTCACTATCCAAGTGTGTGAAGTTCCCTGCCTCACTATCCCAGTGTGTGAAGTTCCCTGCTCCACTATCCCAGTGTGTGAAGTTCCCTGCCCCACTATCCCAGTGTGTGAAGTTCCCTGCCCCACTATCCCAGTGTGTGACGCTCCCAGCCCCACTATCCCAGTGTGTGACGTTTACCTGCCTCACTATCCCATTGTGTGATGTATACCTGCCTCACTATCCCAGTGTGTGACGTTTACCTGCCTCACTATCCCAGTGTGTGACGTTTACCTGCCTCACTATCCCAGTGTGTGACGTTTACCTGCCTCACTATCCCAGTGTGTGACGTTTACCTGCCTCACTATCCCAGTGTGTGACGTTTACCTGCCTCACTATCCCAGTGTGTGACGTTTACCTGCCTCACTATCCCAGTGTGTGAAGTTCCCTTCCCCACTATCCCCCTGTGTGACGTTTACCTGCCTCACTATCCAAGTGTGTGACGTTCCCTGCCTCACTATCCAAGTGTGTGACGTTCCCTGCCTCACTATCTCAGTGTGTGACGTTCCCTGCCTCACTATCCAAGTGTGTGACGTTCCCTGCCTCACTATCCAAGTGTGTGAAGTTCCCTGCCTCACTATCCAAGTGTGTGAAGTTCCCTGCCCCACTATCCCAGTGTGTGACGCTCCCAGCCCCACTATCCCAGTGTGTGACGTTTACCTGCCTCACTATCCCAGTGTGTGACGTTTACCTGCCTCCCTATCCCAGTGTGTGAAGTTCCCTGCCCCACTATCCCACTGTGTGACGTTTACCTGCCTCACTATCCCACTGTGTGATGTTTACCTGCCTCACTATCTCAGTGTGTGACGTTCCCTGCCTCATTATCCAAGTGTGTGAAGTTCCCTGCCTCACTATCCAAGTGTGTGAAGTTCCCTGCCTCACTATCCAAGTGTGTGAAGTTCCCTGCCTCACTATACAAGTGTGTGAAGTTCCCTGCCCCACTATCCCAGTGTGTGAAGTTCCCTGCCCCACTATCCCAGTGTGTGACGCTCCCAGCCCCACTATCCCAGTGTGTGACGTTTACCTGCCTCACTATCCCAGTGTGTGAAGTTGCCTGCCCCACTAACCCAGTGTGTGATGTATACCTGCCTCACTATCCCAGTGTGTGATGTTTACCTGCCTCACTATCCCAGTGTGTGACGTTTACCTGCCTCACTATCCCAGTGTGTGAAGTTCCCTGCCCCACTATCCCACTGTGTGACGTTTACCTGCCTCACTATCCCAGCGTGTGATGTTTACCTGCCTCACTATCCCAGCGTGTGACGTTTACCTGCCTCACTATCCCAGCGTGTGAAGTTCCCTGCCCCACTATCCCACTGTGTGACGTTTACCTGCCTCACTATCCCACTGTGTGACGTTTACCTGCCTCACTATCCCAGTGTGTGAAGTTCCCTGCCCCACTATCCCAGTGTGTGACGTTTACCTGCCTCACTATCCCAATGTGTGAAGTTTAGCTGCCTCACTATCCCAGTGTGTGACGTTTACCTGCCTCACTATCCCAGTGTGGGAAGTTTACCTGCCTCACTATCCCAGTGTATGACGTTTACCTGCCTCACTATCCCAGTGTGTGAAGTTTACCTGCCTCACTATCCCAGTGTGTGAAGTTTACCTGCCTCACTATCCCAGTGTGTGACGTTTACCTGCCCCACTATCCCAATGTGTGACGTTTACCTGCCTCACTATCCCAGTGTGTGACGTTTACCTGCCTCACTATCCCAGTGTGTGACGTTTACCTGCCTCACTATCCCAGTGTGTGAAGTTCCCTGCCCCACTATCCCACTGTGTGACGTTTACCTGCCTCACTATCCCAGTGTGTAAAGTTCCCTGCCCCACTATCCCAGTGTGTGACGTTTACCTGCCTCACTATCCCAGCGTGTGACGTTTACCTGCCTCACTATCCCAGTGTGTGAAGTTCCCTGCCCCACTATCCCACTGTGTGACGTTTACCTGCCTCACTATCCCAGTGTGTGACGTTTACCTGCCAATTGTTTGATTGTGAGCCTGCATTGTGTGGCTGTTTAGGGACCCAGGTTTTTTTGGAAGAGACCTTGACGAGGTACCTGGGCTTTTCCCATTTGGTCAGATATGGTAACTAACTCTTCCATTGCTGCTTTTTATCTTAGTTGAGAGCTTGTGAATGAGTGCTGGACTTTTTCTGTGTGTTATATTAATGTATTATTTTTTTGTAATTTTCCCTGTTTGGGCCTTGCACCCAGGCCTGACTTGGGTTAACTGCCTGTGACTCTGGTGACAGTGCTGGTTTGCACCCAGGGCTGTGCATGTTGCAGGGTCATGGGATGTGTACCTGATCCGGCCTGGGAGTTCTGACCCCACCTGTGTTTTGTATGTTTGGGGAGATTACATAAGCCTGTGCACCCTCCTTTTTTCACAGTTGCTTTTTTTCACAGTTGTTTGGTTGTGAGCCTGCATTGTGTGGCTGTTTAGGGACCCAGATTTTTTTGGAAGAGACCTTAACGAGGTACCTGGGCTTTTCCCATTTGGCCAGATGCAGTAACTAACTCTTCCATTGCTGCTTTTTATCTTAGTTGAGAGCTTGTGAGTGAGTGCTGGACTTTTTCTGTGTGTTATATTAATATATATATATATATATATATATATATATATATATATATATATATATATATATATATATATATATATATATATATATATATATATATATATATTAATATTGAACCCTACTACTCTCTCTCTCCAGACTATTACTATATCCTTAGGGTGATTATTTATATAACCCTTACGAATTCCCAGTATAATTCATACTGAGTCCTAACCAGTAACCACAGAGGTATCCAGGTTATATTATTAGTGAGTGCCACTTTATCATATTTGTGTTTTTAATACACACATCTTTTTAATTTTTCAATTAATAAAAGTTAAATTTTAATTGTAGCTATGTCCATTTACTCCCTGTACTGGATGATTGTCTAGGGCAGGTCACCAACCTTTCGGACCTCAGGGACCACTAAACTCACAATGTTGAATCCCGTGGACCACTAACATGATTTTTTTTAAAAAAAAGGTACAAACCTCTATAATGTGTGTGTGTGTGTATATCTATCTATATATATAGAGCAGGAAAAGCGCACTCTCACTTAAAAAACCATCTACCAGGGTGCAGGCACAGATTTGTATAGAAGAGATGAAGCTTGCACTCACTGGGTTTTTGAAAAAGTTGCTTTATTTAGCACAAAAATGTGAAATGTGACCAGCTTGTGCAATTATGGCACAAATGGTTGTAAATGCTTCTCTGGGATCCCCTTTGTTCAGAAATAGCAGCTATATATGGCTTTGGCATTGCTTTTTGCTAATTAGAAGGCCGCTAAATGCTGCTGTGCACCACACTTGTATTATGCCCAGTGAATGGGGTTAATTAGGTAGCTTGTAGGGTTACTTTTAGCTTTAGTGTAGAGATCAGCCTCCCACCTGACACATCCCACCCCCTGATCCTTCCCTGACCCCTCTCAAACAGTTATCTTCCCTCCCCCACCTAACAATTGTTACTGCCATCTTAAGTACTGGCAGAAAGTCTGCCAGTATGTAAATAAAAGCCTTTTTTTATTTTATTTATTTAAAGATTGTTTTTTTTTAAATATATTTGCTGCAGTGTAGGCCCCTAACGGTATCTAACCCTCCCCTCTCTACCTATTTCCTGCCACCTTAGGTACTGGTAGCTGTCTGTCAGTACCCAGTTTGCTGCAAATTAGGATCTTTTTTTTTTTTTTTTTAAATAAGATACATTTTTTTCTGTAGTGTAGCTTCCCCCCCCCCTCAATAGCATATCCCCTCCCAGATTCCTTTACTTTATCGTATCCCACATAGGATCCCCCTCATTGCCCCTCACTGCCGCTGTAACTCAATATTTTATTTTTGTTCCTTTAGCATGGCGTAGTGCTCCCACCCCCTCCAGCGATGGGCCGCCCATCCGCCTTCCTCCTAATCCTTCTACGCCACCAACGATCGGCACAGAGTGGCTCTCTCTGCATGCATTGGCAATAGACCGGAGGGTATTGCACGATACCTCAATATTGAGGCATCGCTGCAATAACCTGAAAGCAACTGGAAGCGATTGCAATCACTTCCAGCGCTCATTTTCACTGAGGACGTACCAGGTACGTCCATTGTCATTAAGGGGTTAATAATATAAAAATAAAAAAAATGGAGGGGAGGAAAACAAAAAGTGATGTACTGTAAGTCCATTTGAAGGAATTAGGAAAACTACTACAAAGAGACAGGTAAAGGGAAGAAAATTATTGAAATATAAGAGAATTTTTCTTTTTTTATATACTTTAATTCCACTATTTCAAGCCAAGACTATACCAACCTCTTCTGGCTTTAGAATGGAAGCATCATCCTCTGAGCAGCGCGCCGGCCAGGCAGGAGGAGTAAAAATTAAATCTAGCTACGCTATCGTAATTTAACTCCTCCTCCGTCGGTTTTCACTGATGTCCAGTCAGGCACTGTAGGGATTTGCGGTGCTACGGGGGTGACACCATCAGAGGAGATTAATCCCTGCTTGATGGTGTCACGGACCACCAACATCTTCTCATGGACCACTAGTGGTCCAAGGACCACGGGTTGGCGACCGCTGGTCTAGGGGACACAGAGATGCTACTAAAAGTGCAAACTTTGGTCAGCTTGATCTGACCTCACACTACATTTAAGTTTGCATCACTATTCAGAATGTATTAAAGTGTCTAATTTAAACAAATAATACATGTGCACATATATATACAACATTTTTACTATTAACATTCAATAATTCTTCCAAAGAACCATAACAATAGAATTATTTTTGGACCATTGCAGTAAAGTTATAATGAAACATAAACCATCTCCTAATCAAGTATTTTTAACTGTCCAGCTCTTATATACTGTATTATCACTTCCTTATTTATTACACTATTGCAGGGCTTAGCTGAGTGCTTAAAGACCCACAGAACTGAAGTAATACAAAACTACCTTAGATCCAATGTCCTAATAGCCAGCAGCAATGCATCTTAAGTTATCCTGGACCTCTAATGACACTCTGAGGGCAGCGGTGCAGTGGAGGAGCTAGGCTGCTATAAACAGGAGGAGAGACACAGCAAACACTCAGCGCAGCTGATCTTACTGTGTAATTATGCACCGGACTGGGTGAGATGTTGGGGGCAAATGGATTTTTGTATTATTTAGTATGAGAGCAATTTTCATATTTTTGGACAGTGTGCCGGAAGTTGTGTATGTTTTAAACTCATGCTAAAATCTGTAAGCTGCAGACGATACACAGTGCTACAATATGAAGATTACTGTCAGACTAAATAATGCAAACATGCTCTGGGTGCATGTGCCAGTTATCTGTATTAAGTGTTTGCATGTTTCTGTGTGGTATCTGCACCAAGTGTATGTTCCTCTGCATTGAGTGTGCCAGATATCTGTACCAACTGTTTGTGTGCCCCTCTGCCCCAGGTATCTACACCAGGTGTCTGCATCTCTTTGTGCCAGGTATCTGTACTAAGTGCGTATGTGTCCCTCTGCAATGGGTGTCTGTGTGTCTCTCTGTGCCAGGTGCCTGCATGTCTCTGTGCCAGGTATCTGCACCAGGTGTCTGCATGTCTCTGTGCCAGGTATCTATACCAAGTGCCTGTGTGTCCCTCTGTGCCAGGTATCTGTACCAAGTGCCTGTGTGTCCCTCTGTGCCAGGTATCTGTACTAAGTGCTTATGTGTCCCTCTGCACTGGGTGTCTGTGTGTCTCTCTGTGCCAGGTATCTGCACCAGGTTTCTGTGTGTCTCTCTGTGCCAGGTATCTGCACCAGGTGTCTGCATGTCTCTGTGCCAGGTATCTATACCAAGTGCCTGTGTGTCCCTCTGTGCCAGGTATCTGTACCAAGTGCCTGTGTGTCCCTCTGTGCCAGGTATCTGTACCAAGTGCCTGTGTGTCCCTCTGTGCCAGGTATCTGTACTAAGTGCTTATGTGTCCCTCTGCACTGGGTGTCTGTGTGTCTCTCTGTGCCAGGTATCTGCACCAGGTTTCTGTGTGTCTCTCTCTGTGCCAGGTATCTGCACCAGGTGTCTGCATGTCTCTGTGCCAGGTATCTATACCAAGTGCCTGTGTGTCCTTCTGTGCCAGGTATCTGTACCAAGTGTTTGTGTGTTCCTCTGTACATTGTGTGGGTCTTACCCAGGCTACGGAGATCCATAGTGATATCTAGATATCCATGCTCAGCACTGTAGTACATGGCCTCTTGCAGTGCTTTCATTCTGGCCTTGCAGAGCCTGGCAGGGCGTTGGTCAGAGCTGCCTGTGCTGGATGTGTCACTTTCTATTCCCTCTGCTAGAATCTCCTCTAGGGACAGGACATCCCCTGAAAATTGCTGGGGCTGGGTCAATAATTTACGCAGAATGTTCCTAGAAATGAAGAGAAAAATCATTATATACAACCACTGCCTAGAATGGATTGCTTTCCTAAGTTGTGTAGTTTTGTGAGTGCCTTTGAGCTGCTTGCTCAGGTATACATATATCTTGGCCCTACCTAGCTAAATGTTTACTAGATGAGATCCCCTCCCAGAAGGGGGCATGGACAGAAATAACCACACCTCTTTTACATAGCTGAAGATGCTCTGGTTTCCTCATCCCTAGTTCTTTCCATCATAGGATAGACAGAGCTGGGTCCCCTCTCTGGACCTATCTGAAGTAAGAATAGGTGGTGTCTGTTTAAGCTATATGATCCCACCTGGCTGCTGTCACAGGCTTTCAGGTGTACCAGACATGATTGTCTATGTTATCAGGCTTTGTTAAAGAGTGTATTAGCCATCTGTGTTACTACTGATAGAATTAGCCACTAGCTTTGCCTTTCTGGCTCAATTTGGTAAAATGTAGTTTTATTTTTATAAATAATAATTTTGTTTCCCTTATTAGCAGCAGTTATTTATTCCGTTTTTCTTTTTACTAAGGCTGATGTTCTTATATGAAACTTGTAATAAGATACAACCTTATTGGTCTTGTAAGTTAGGACTTTTTTTTTACCATAAGTGATCTGTATTTACCTTTTTAAACTTAAATTTGTTTATGCACCTTCTTTATATGTAACATCTATGTTTGTCTAGAAGAAGAGGCGATCAGTCCAGATAAAAAATAAAACATAACTTATTTTCACAAGTATAAAATGACCTCAGAGCCCACAGTCCAATTTCAAAGGTGTTGTGTGTCAGATTGGCTTACACGTTTCGGCGTGAGCCATAATCCTAGCCTGACACACTGCACCTTTTTAAATCGTTAAAACGCACAGTGATTAGAAAATAAGCAAAATTAGCAAAATTTGCATGAATCGCAATAACAATTGTCAGTACTATGTAACTTGGCAACAAAGCCCAGAAGTTACATATATTAACAGACATTTTTCACTTATAGTTAATAACATTGTCATATTAAACCCGCAACCTCCTGAGAATATACAAAAATAATACTCCAAATTTGCAAATGTAAGTACATAATATTCTACATAAAAAAATTAAATAAATGATTAATTAAATAGATAAATATGATGAAAAACAAGTGATAGCACTCATAAATTCATAAATCCATTCATAAATCCACAAAATCATAGATAACCATATGTACAATAGTTGTGTAACTCAGAATCAGACCTAAGCTAACCAGTGAAATAATGGGTGATCACAGGACAACCCATTATTGTAGCGTATGTAGTACGTACAGTGTCCAGATTAAATAAATACTAGTTGGCTTATCTTTACATACTTGGGGATCTTGGACAGCAATACCATGGAGTTTCTCTATGTTGAACATCCCAGAATGCCTATATTCCATCATTTGCCAAAGGTCCACAATTCACTAACCAATGTCCAGGGGAGGCCGATAGTCAGTGGGATTGGTTCTCTTTCTGAAAAGCTTTCACTGTGGCTTGATGAGGTTCTACAACCCTTGGTTAAGAACTTACCAAGCTACCTCCGAGACACCAAACATGTCCTAAAGATAATTGAAAATGTCAGGTGGGATAAACAACTGAGTTGGCTTACTATTGATGTTAGTTCACTCTATTCTTCCATCAAACATAGTCTTGGTTTGGAAGCATTGAAATTCTTTTTATTCAACTATACAGATTATACATCTTGCTTTCAAGAATATGTTTTGGAAGTTGCAAGTTTCCTGTTGACTCATAATTTTTTCAGTTTTGATGGGAAGGTTTATCTGCAAATGTGTGGGACGGCCATGGGGGCTAAGTTTGCCCCGTCTTATGCAAACATCTTCATGGGATGGTGGGAGCTTTCCCACATCTTTGCAGATTCCAACCCCTTCAGGGAGCAGATCAGTGTATATAGACACTATATTGATGATCTGCTCCTAGTATGGCATGGGGATCAGTCATCAGCTCTATCTTTTGTAGAATGGTTGAACAACAATGAGGTGGGCTTGCGATTCACTCATGAGTTTCCTGGAGATACAATTAATTTCCTTGATTTAAGACTGAGGGGATTATCCAATGGAAAAATTGAATCAAGTGTGTATCGCAAGCTAATTTCGGGCAACTCTTTATTGAGTGCCAAAAGTTGTCATCCCTCATATGTACCTAATGCTGTGGCAAAGGGGCAGTTCATTCGCACTAAAATAAATTGTATTGATAAAGGTCAATATGAAAAGGAGGCGGATGAGCTTTGTAGCAGATTGAGGGAGAGAGGATACAAACAACATGTGGTTGTGAAAGCTAGACAGGAAGTACAAGAATTGGATAGGGATTGTTTGCTAATTGACAAGGACCTGACAATGAATAAAACTTTTGATGGAGTAACCTTCATCACTAACTATAGTGTACACTATAACAAGGTGTGCAATATAGTGCGTAAACACTTCAAAATGTTGGTTGCTGATGACCTTTTGGTCCCAGTAGTAGACAAAGGTATGAGATGTGCCTACAGGAAAGCTAGGACACTGGGGAATCTTGTAGCACCCTCGGAAGTGATTAAGCCGAAACTAAAAGCTTCTACCTGGTTACAACATAAAGGCATGTTTAAATGTGGTAAATCCAGGTGTACTTGCATTTTTGTGGTATATTTAATCACATGTACAGCATGTTCCCTGCGGTATGTGGGGCTCACCACAAGAGATGTGAATTCTCGTATTAGAGAACATTTCTCCACCATCCATATTGGCAAAGCGAAAACACCCCTTGTACAGCATTTTTTTCATTACCATAATAAGAGTATTGATACCTTTGCATGGAACATCATTGAAAAAATACCCTTGGTAGGTAGGGGTGGAGATCGAACCAAAAGGCTTGAACGCCAAGAAATGTATTGGATCTTCCGATTAAAGACGAGATTGCCTTTAGGGCTAAATTCCGAATTTGACTTAATTCATTTTTGGCAATAAGGGAGATAATTCACTATAGAGAACCTTAATGGGTATAGCCTTAGGGATATATTGTGTATATTCAGGTGAGCCCTCTGTAGTAATCCATATGTGATAGACATATGGGAGCATTATGCTCCATGTTGCTTTTGGGGCAATACAGTGCTTTAATCTTGATTCCACTGGATGTCTAAAATTTAACACATGGGAATACTAATGAGGGGGTTACAAGATATGTAAAGATAAGCCAACTAGTATTTATTTAATCTGGACACTGTACGTACTACATACGCTACAATAATGGGTTGTCCTGTGATCACCCATTATTTCACTGGTTAGCTTAGGTCTGATTCTGAGTTACACAACTATTGTACATATGGTTATCTATGATTTTGTGGATTTATGAATTTAGAGTGCTATCACTTGTTTTTCATCATATTTATCTATTTAATTAATCATTTATTTAATTTTTTTATGTAGAATATTATGTACTTACATTTGCAAATTTGGAGTATTATTTTTGTATATTCTCAGGAGGTTGAGGGTTTAATATGACAATGTTATTAACTATAAGTGAAAAATGTCTGTTAATATATGTAACTTCTGGGCTTTGTTGCCAAGTTACATAGTACTGACAATTGTTATTGCGATTCAAAGGTGTGTTCATGCAAATTTTGCTTATTATCCAATCACTGTGCGTTTTAACGATTTAAAAGGGTGCAGTGTGTCAGGTTGTACAGGCTATGATTACGGCTCAGGCCGAAACGCATAAGCCAATCTGACACACCACACCTTTGAAATTGGACTGTGGGCTCTGAGGTCATTTTATACCTGTGAAAATAAAAGTTACGGTTTATTTTTTATCTGGACTGATCGCCTCTTCTTCTAGTCAAGCTTTGTCTATTGCCCGAAGATTTGTTCAGGTATCGGGACTGCCAGTCGATACTCATTGGACCGTACCCCACACGTGACAGCTCCACTGCGACAGTGGTGACGTTTCCGGAAGACGCCGGACGCCGATGCTAGGCACAGCGGGCTGGATACTCTCGACGGATCACGTAGCCTTGGATGCAGTGAGTCCGTGAGTAGGCTCGGTTGGAACCAGGTTACCCGTTCGGAAGCCGCAGTAAAGTCCGAGACAGTGGAACGTCAGGTGAGCTGTGTCACAGTGTGTAGGGGGTCAACAACTCACTTGTTGGGATATTGTACTTCGAGTTAAGAGGACTGGTTTAGTGCTGCTAGCTTTACAGTAGCATTTAAGAGTATATTTTGCTTTCGAGCATTTACAGCTGAACAGCGACTTCCATGACTTTACATCTATGTTTGTATCATAGCCGTCTAGACAATATGCCCAGACAATAAACAAGCACACATATATATATATATATATATATATATATATATATATATATATATATATATATATATATATATAATCTTCTTCATTATTTATTGTGGTAACGTTTCGGGGTTAACAGACCCCTTCCTCAGACCAAACGTTTGGTCTGAGGAAGGGGTTTGTTAACCCCGAAACGTTACCACAATAAATAATTAATATCTATATCCAATAGTAAAGTCAATAATCATGAGTACATAGGTTAAACCATAAGTCTGAAGATGGGTGGCGACCTGAAACGTCACTGGGAATAAACTTATTTCTTCAAAGACCTGGCGAGTGATTATTGACTTTACTGTATGGCTATTAGTGAAGCACCCTGGGCAGAGAATTTTGAAAAAGTTGTTACGTGAGTGCTTGACCCTATCTGGAGTTTTATATATATATATAGTTAGCACTGCCCACAGTGGATATAACAATAGGGGGAAAAGACAATAATAATGTAAGGTGGATGGAAAGCTTTTAGCATCAGCTGTCCTTTAATTACATGTACTAAGGTAACTGTACTCCCTACTGTTTGAATTTGACAAATCTAGACAAATAGACCTTATAAAATGGATGCCCCCAAGACAGCACTTTTACATGTAATTACTCAAAATACCTTCATGGAAATTAATGTTAAACAACAAATAAAGTTTTCAATCAATGTATATAACTGAATTACAAAATAATATTTTTTGATGACGTCCCTTTAAAATGGCCCCAAAGAGCACCGGCTCTGATAAAATGCTGAAAAATCAAACAGATCTTAACCTGGTAGATCTAGAATTAAAGGGACATAAAAAACACTATTTTTTCTTTCACGCTTCAGTTAGAGCATACAATTTTAAACAACTTTCTAATTTACCTCTATTATCTAATTTGCTTCATTCTCCTGGTATCTTTTGTTGAAAAGCATATTTAGATAGACTTGAGTTTGGAGCTAGCTGCTGATTGGTGGCTGAAGTTGTATGCCCATTTGCATTGGCTTATAAATGTGTGCAGCTAGCTCCCAGGAGCGCATTGCTGCATCTTCAATTAAAGATACCAAGAGAATGAAGCAAAATTATTTTATCTGAATCGTGAAAAAAAAATTTTGGGTTTCATGTCCCTTTAAATCCAGAAACACAAAAGGGTCAGCAGAAACACAGTATATAATACAACAGCTGACTAAATTATTAATCTGAACAAGTGAGTGGATTCAACAAGAGGTTAAATCTGTAGGAGAGGAGTTTTAACAATTCAATAATCAGGCAGAAAAAAAGAAGAATAGCAGACCTAGAAGATTCACAATATAGTAATAATGAAGATATACTGGAATTGCTGTCTAAACAATTATGGATAGAAATAAAATAGACAATCTGGAAAATTGATCTAGACTGCCAGAATCCATGGAAACGAAGATATAATGAAACTTGCCAGAATTTAGCTCCAGTTGTTATTGAAAGGGCTCATGGTGTTGGGGCCGAACGAGAAGAGGAGGGTTTGTTGTGCTAAAACCAGTTATTGCTAAATCTCTGAACCTTTGGAATAAAGTACTAATCATAAGAGCGTTTAGGGCAACTGAAATATGAATGTTTACAAAGGGAATATGATTCTGATTTGTTAAAATGACTCTGCTGTGAAATCCTGCAAAAGAAGAGAATTCTCTACATATATTGACTCATTTAAAAATATTGATATCCCAGCTAGAATAATTTATCCAGCTATATTAAAGGCATAGTCGAGTCAAAATTAAACTTTTATGATTCACATAGAGCAGCAATTTTAAGCAACTTTCTGATTTATTCCTATAATCAATTTTTCTTCATTCTCTTGGTATATTTTTTTAAATGTAAGCTTAAGAGCCGGCCCATTTTTGGTTCAGCACCAGGGTAGAGCTTGCTGATTGGTGGATACATTTAGACACCAATCAGAAAGTGCTACCCTGGTGCTGAACCAAAAAATTTAAATACTGCAGCTGCTCAGAGTGTAAGTGGGGCTTGAATCATGTCAGCACATAACAAATTGAGTTATCAGATGGTACAAGCACCTTAGGCTCTCTGAGCAAGTGCTGTGTTTACAATTCTAGTGCCCAGTGAATACACTTTTGAAACAGCTATAGCTTTAATTAGAAGTAGTTTTGCTAATACATGTATATTACAAAAAATGCTTCTATTCAAAAGTGAAATGTGCCCATGGGGATTCCAATTTTGCCTGGAATGTCCCTTTAACTAAATTGGATAACAATTAATGTCTCATTATTATTTAATGTTTCTTTTTCTTCTTCCTTATTCCAAGATAGAATAGGTGTGGGGGGGTACATAAAGTTTGGGAAATAACACAGAATTTCAACTCCTTAAAGGGACACTGTAGTCACAAAATAAAAAATATGCATCTATATTAGCACATTTTCAATGCCCATCATGTTCCAAATAGTTACCGTTTGTAAGAAATCTTGCTCCGAATTTTCTAACTTTTCCAAACCCACTGCTTTGCTATCGGTTTGTTGTTTCCAATGTGGACGTACAACTCCAGTTGGAAGATGGCAACTATTGTACGCTATGCACATGCGCGATATAGGTAAACGTTATTGAATACGTCACAGACTTCATGTCAGGATGCAGTAGACCCGCTCTATCGATCTCGGATCCGAAAACTTTGCTACGCAGGAAATGTAAGTAACTTGTGTGCTGGAGCTTAGAGAATCTCCCTAGAATTAACGAGCAACTTAAAAAAAATTATTTATAATATTTTGTTTAAAAAAAATTATACCGAAAGTAATAGTAATAAAATAATGAAATATTACTGCACTTGACTTCAGGGAGATAGTCCTTTTTAAAAAAAAAAAATAGTATTATAGCGGTAAGTTATACCATTTAATTTGAACTAATAAAATATATATTTTAAGACAACCTTTCAACAGTCAAGCTATTGTTGGAATGGAGTATGAGAGCAAAACTGTTAAAGGCTTCTCTTAATAATATATATATTTCACCCACAAACGTGTAAAAATATCAACATTCTCTTATTTATCTCAGGCTTTTTTTAAATTCTAAATATTATTTTAAAATGTCATGAATATTGCACTAAGGCAATATTACATTATTTTTATACTTATTTGAGTTTTCAATTTAAATTTAAACACATAAGTGTATGCAAAAATCAATGTCACACTTTGGGCTTCCAATTATTATTGAATTTTATGTGTCTCAAAGAAAAGAGGCTCATTGAAACTGACCAGTAAATTGCAACTCCAGAGATCTTAATCAACCACTATTCAAAGTCTGTGTTATTTAAAAACAGCTGCTTCTGCATCTTTCTTATAGCACATTTTAGAAATGATTATTCATATCATATGAATATATTATATCATTTTATGGACATCTTTACTTATGCCTAAAAGAACCCTACAGATAGGATTTCATATTCAGTACTCATTAGGCAATGAATGATGTAAATAGATAATGCTATACTATTGGTGCTAGTTTTATGATGCAGAGTCAAAGTCACCTACTAAATCTATCAATGAAATGTTATAATATTGATTAATTACATTTTGAAATAATAAAGTTATTATTTTGATTAAATATTTAAAATTGTATAGTTGAAAGCACTAAACAATTGTGGACCGCTAACATTATAGTGTTGTGACACCTAAAACACTGTAAAAAGACTGGAGAGACGATCTTAGAGATTTATACTTGAAATGCGCATGCGTTATTGTGAATACATTGTTGGTAATGTAGGCATCAGTGCCGTAATCTGCGCATGCGCGAATAGACAAACCAATTGCGAATGCGTAAATTGACAAACTCATATTATAATTATATGCAAATACACGCAATCAGATTGGTAATTGAGGTACCGTGTACGGTCCATATTTGAGGGCTGGAAGAAGTGATGTCATGTGGGTAAAATAAAATTTTATTTTATAAAGATATGGAGCTTGGTTTCAAGAAAAAATAAGGTAGATTGGATTGTGTTGATTAATGTTGTTTAAAATATGTGGTCCGTTTTGAACCGAAAAAGCAAAAGTTAGTAATCCTTTAAAGAAACATGGAATAATATACAGCCACAATTGTTTTGGGATACTGATAAGGCGGTACTTAAAGGGACAGTCAACACCCGATGCAACTTCACTCCATACCTTAGATCAGGAATAGAAGATGCAGCTGCACCGCATCGCATGTTGATGAGCTCTAACGGTATAGAAGTAATCACCCAGAATACATATGTTTATTCTGTGTAGATATGGCCACCAAACTCCCCCCACTGTTAGGTATTTACTTTCCTTTTATTTGAATCTTCCAATCATAATCCAATCCTCAGTTGGATTAACAAGCGTTCACAGAGAATCACGCATGCGCAATGGATAATCACAGCAGCACTTACGATTTCAGCTTGCGTTTGCAAACGGGCAGAAGATAATGCGCATGCGCATTATCAGAAACAGCAACGTCACCCTTTGGAACATGAATGAGCAGGGAAAATATTAGAGAAGGGGACGAGGGAGGATGGGGAGGAGTTTGGCGGCCATATCTACATGGAATAAACATTTGTATTTTGGTTGATTACTCCAATACTGTTAGAGTGTTTCAACATGCGATGCAGTGCAGCGGAACCTTCTATTCCTGATCTAAGGTATAGAGTTAAGTTACATTGAGTGTTGACTGTCCCTTTAAGGGGGAAATACTAGCTTTTACTGCTAAAAAATTTAAACAAAATCAAATTCAAGATGAATTAACTTTGCAAAGATTATCACAGACTTATAGTAAATATATTGAAACTCCGTCAACTGAAAATAGAATCTCATATTGCAATGCAAAAGCCAGAAATTACTTCCTACGTATGAATACGATAAAAGTGCAACTAAGATTTAAAGGAAACTTTTTTTAGTTGAACAAGGCATGGAAAATACTTGCCAGTATTACTAAAATACAAGAGAAATCTAACAATATGTTATTGATCAATTATAATTAGATTTAAATATGACTGAAGAGATAACAGAAGTTCTTCTTTAATATTATGTCAACCTGTTCCTCTCAGATAATGATATAAAATTTAGATTTTGGGAAAAAATTAGCTTACCACAAGCTCCAACTGATTTATTGGAGAAATGTAATAAACCGATTTGTATTATGACCATGGGGAAGTCTCCTAAAGGGTGATGGGGGAAACCAGATGTGAACTCCTTGCCCAGTGTGCTTGGAGGAATATGGCTGCCTGCACCTCACTGATGAAGCCCATAGGAGGCCGAAACGATCGTCTGGGATTGTCATGTTCCTTGTTCAGAGGAGAATTGCCTTGTATTTCCGGGCTGGACTGATCTTGTTAAGGGGATCAGACTGATATACTTCAGGAAAGTTTTCCTCTGTTAAAAGCACAACTGGGCTAAAAAAGGCTGCACCTAGGTGGTGACTCGCCATACAACAAGCTACTGAGCTGTTGTTTATAATAAACCGATTTATAATTCCCTCCACGTCTTCCTTAGTAAAGACATGACCACAGGAAAAGTATCCGGGCCCGAAAAACTACTCATAGAAACATACAAGATATTGAAAACTGAAATTACTAACTTACTGGTAGATTTGTTTAATAAATAATTATCTGGAGAATTAAAACCAAATGTACTTTTTACAGGCAAAATATACGGTATTTCTAATTTTAAAATTAGATAAAGATTCATGCAATCTAAGCACTTACTGGCCTTTATATCTGCCAAATGCATATTATAAAATCCTAGTCAAAATCATGTCTAATAGACTAAGTCATTTAATACCAAACAGGGTTTATTAAGTCTAGAACTGCTATTATCAATATTACAAAGGCAAATATGGCTATTCAATTATATCATGAAAAACATCGATAAGCCTTCTTAGCACCCTTGGATGCTGAGACGGCATTTGATAGAATTGAATAGGATCATCTAAAAATGGCTTTACATAATTTTGGTATTTAAAGGGACAGTTTACTCAAAAATGTTCTCCCCTTTAATTTGTTCCTAATGATCCACTTTACCTGCTGGAGTGTATTAAATTGTTTACAAGTAGCTCCTTTACCCTTATATTGGCATTTGAAATTGTTGATTTAGCATGTGGTATCCCCACCTATTCTGAAAGTTTGTGGCCGCGCGTACCAGCTATAGATAAGCTTTGTAAACACAGCCAGCAGAAGAAATTACACTCCCAGTGTGATAAAGCAGAGATAAGGTAATAAAATGTTGATTTCCCATTGTTCTCTCAAAGTACTGGTGATTGTTTTAAGGACAGATATAAGATAAAGAAGCAGGTATATTTGCACAATGTGATACAGTAATGAGATCGGATTATACCTACAAGCTCAACCCATTTTATTAGGTTCTGGCTTCAAAACACAAAATCAGAGCTTTAATATACACAAATAAGCCTTAAAAAGCTAATTGTCATACATTTTTTACTCTGCAGTTGGTAAAAAAAGCAATTGTAAACACATTAAGGGAAAAACTATTTTACAGTATACTGCCCCTTTAAGGTAACTTTATGAACATTTTTCAAGCTTTATATGAATCCCCAAAAGCCTCAATAATTATTAATTGTGCCTTTTTTTAATTTTCCCTATGGGCTTTGCACCTAAGCTTGTCTGGGGTTAACTGCCTATGTCACTGAAAGCTGTGCAGCTGTCTGTGAGTGCTGGTGAGTACCCAAGACTATGAGTTTAGCAGGGTCATGGGGTGTGTGTGTACTTAGTCCAGTTTGAGAGTGCAGTCTATTTACATGTTTATAAATAAATATATATTTGCGTATATATATGTGTGTGTGTTTAATATATATATATATATATATATATATATGTATGCATGTTGCAGGGTCATAGGATGTGTACCCGGTCCGGTATGAGAGTGCAGTTCCCTTCCGTGTTTTGTATATGTCTAGGGTGATTACATATTCCTGTGCACCCTTTTTTTGTTTTCAGTTTGTTTGGATTTGAAAGCTTGCATTGTGTGGCTGTTTTAGGGTCTCAGGTATTGGAGAGGACCTTGACGTGGTACCTGAGCTTGTCCCATTTGGCCAGATGCGGTGACTAACCTTTCCAGTTTTGCTTTTAAATCTTAGCTGAGAGCTTGCAAGTGAGTGCTGGGTTTTCTCTGTGTGTTGTATTAATTTGTTTTGAAATTTTCCCTATGGTTCTTGCACCCAGACCTGTCTGGGGTTAACTGCTTGTGGCTCTGGGGACAGCACAGCTTCCTGTGAGTGCCAGTGGCACCCAGGGCTGAGCATGTTGCAGGGTCATAGGATGTGTACCCGGTCCGGTATGAGAGTGCAGTTCCCTTCCGTGTTTTGTATATATATATATATATATATATATATATATATATATATATATATATATATATATATATATATATATATATATATATATACTGTATATATACACACACACACACAGACACACACACACACACACACACACACACAAAAATACATGTCCTTTAAATGTTCTGCAGAGGGTGATGATACCTTGCTCCTGAGCATTTTTTTGGAGATGGGACTAATCTCACTAGTTAAATGGCTTTTACTGTAAGTTAAGAAAATGTATGTGCTTAAAAGAAAAAAAAAGGGGGTACATGAGGCATGTGTGTGATTGTTTTACTCCAGTACTGGTCTGCAGATCTTTTGACAACAATAACTTGAGCTCCAAACAATTCCTACCTATGTCCATGCGCAGCAGCATGGCTAAAACAATTCATATCCTCATGCAGTGATGAGTAGACTCCTCCAGTATTCAGCATGTTAAAGAGAGGGTCAGCTCCTCTGTCCAGGAGAAGACTGACTATCTCATAGTTACCTAGAAAGTACAGGGGAATAAGGGAGAGGCAGTGAGAATAGAGGGGAGATCAGTTAGACAAGAGGCAGTGTAATGAGAGGGAGGCAATAAGATAGACACAGTTTGTTGTGACTGTTAATGTGACAACAATGAAGAAGAACAATACACAAGACCAGGTGAGAAGGTGATGGGAGATACCGGTGTGATTTACCTGCAGCTGCTGCTAACTGTAGGGGAGTTTCTATATAGCTGTCGTCGCTGCTGTTCTCTACTGAACCTTCTACATGGGCACCCGCATCTAGGAGGAGCTGTGAGACACAATGAATGTAAAGTCACAAATATCTTGTGCACCCTGCTCAGGCACACCAGCTACCTACCTGTGCCACTGAGATGTGTCCATGAAGCACAGCCAGAGTTAGAGCTGTCCAGTGACGGCTGTCTGGGTGCACTGATGGGTGCCGGGGTGAGCTGCCAGGAACCTGTGAATGACATAGAATGCCGCAAACATAGAGCGTTACCCCATCAAATACACTGGATGTTGCTGTGTGTAAGTCCGCTGCTGTCAGTGTGCTCTCCTCATGTCAGTCCTGTTGTCACTAATTCCAGTGTCCTGTCAAATTCCTGTCATCAGTCCCCCTCACTGTGAGTTTAATTCTGCTTGTGCACTTACTGCGACATCCAGCTTAGCTCCGGCTTCTATCAGCACTTGCACCATTGCCTCATCTCCTGATGCACAAGCATACATAAGCGGGGTGAGACCCTAAAAGATACAAGCAAGAAAGTGTTTTATCCCAGTCCTGATAATATCTCTTCCCCTGAGAAAAGTCTGGATCATGTGTGTAACCTGCTGGGAGTGACCAGTACTGACAGTATACTGTACCTGCTGGGAGTAACCAGTACTGACAGTATTCTGTACCTGCTGGGAGTAACCGGTACTGACAGTATACTGTACCTGCTGATAGTGACCAGTACTGACAGTATACTGTACCTGCTGGGAGTGACCAGTACTGACAGTATACTGTACCTGCTGGGAGTAACCGGTACTGACAGTATACTGTACCTGCTGGGAGTGACCAGTACTGACAGTATACTGTACCTGCTGGGAGTGACCAGTACTGACAGTATACTGTACCTGCTGGGAGTAACCGGTACTGACAGTATACTGTACCTGCTGGGAGTAACCGGTACTGACAGTATTCTGTACCTGCTGGGAGTAACCGGTACTGACAGTATACTGTACCTGCTGATAGTGACCAGTACTGACAGTATACTGTACCTGCTGGGAGTGACCAGTACTGACAGTATTCTGTACCTGCTGGGAGTATCCGGTACTGACGGTATACTGTACCTGCTGGGAGTGACCAGTACTGACAGTATACTGTACCTGCTGGGAGTGACCAGTACTGACAGTATACTGTACCTGCTGGGAGTGACCAGTACTGACAGTATACTGTACCTGCTGGGAGTGACCGGTACTGACAGTATACTGTACCTGCTGGGAGTGACCGGTACTGACAGTGTACTGTACCTGCTGGGAGTGACCGGTACTGACAGTATCCTGTACCTGCTGGGAGTGACCGGTACTGACAGTATACTGTACCTGCTGGGAATAACTGGTACCGACAGAGGCCTGTACCTGCTGGGAGTGACCAGTACTGACAGTATACTGTACCTGCTGGGAGTGACCGGTACTGACCGTATACTGTACCTGCTGGGAGTGACCGGTACTGACAGTATGCTGCACCTGCTGGGAGTGACCAGTACTGACAGTATACTGTACCTGCTGGGAGTGACCAGTACTGACAGTATACTGTACCTGCTGGGAGTGACCAGTACTGACAGTATACTGTACCTGCTGGGAGTGACCAGTACTGACAGTATACTGTACCTGCTGGGAGTGACCAGTACTGACAGTATACTGTACCTGCTGGGAGTAACCGGTACTGACAGTATTCTGTACCTGCTGGGAGTAACCGGTACTGACAGTATACTGTACCTGCTGATAGTGACCAGTACTGACAGTATACTGTACCTGCTGGGAGTGACCAGTACTGACAGTATACTGTACCTGCTGGGAATAACTGGTACCGACAGAGGCCTGTACCTGCTGGGAGTTATCAGTTCTGTATCTGCATTTCTGCTGCTGGGCTTGCTCAGTACCTACGTTTTACTGACTTGGTATTTGAAGAATGAATCTGTTTAAGCCTGGAGTTTATACGTATAGTCATTGTTTATTCTTACCAGTTATACAGCAAGATAAACCTTTACATGATTATGTAGACAGTACAGTATGCTTCAGATGCTTTGTGATGATAGCTGGCAGTGATTATCAGAAATCACCAATTTGCATCCCGCACATAATGTCCAACAAACAATTGCAATAACTAACAGGGTGCTCTCTATTGCAGATTAACATAAGCTTTATACTGTAGCTCTGAAGAAGGCTGGTAACTCACAGTCGCTAGGACATTACCATCAGCACCCTACAAAGTGAGTGTAACCCTTCCACCATGATCAGGATAATACCATCAGCACCCTACAAAGTGAGTGTAACCCTTCTGCTGTGACCAGGAGAATACCATCAGCACCCTACAAAGTGAGTCAAACCAACCTCCTGTGACCAGGGCAAAACCATCAGCACCCTACAAACTAAATGTAATCCATCTGCTGTGACCAGGACAATACCATCACCACTCTACAAAGTGAGTTTAACCCATCTGCTGTGACCAGGACAATACCATCAGCACCCTATAAAGTGAGTGTAACCCATCTGTCGTGATCAGGATAATACCATCAGCACTCTACAAAGTGAGTTTAGCCCATCTGCTGTGACCAGGACAATACCATCAGCACCCTACAAAGTGTGTGTAACCCTTCTGCCATGAACAGGACAATACTATCAGCACCCTACAAAGTGAGTTTAACCCTTCCCCTGTGACCAGGATATTGCCATCAGCACCCTACAAAGATAGTGTAACCCTTCTGCCATGAACAGGACAATACCATCGGCACCCTAAATAGTGAGTAAAACCAACCTCCTGTGACCTGGACAATGCTATCAGCACCCTAAAAAGTGAATAAAACCAACCTCCTGTGAGCAGGACATTACCATCACTACCCTACAAAGTGAGTGTAACCCTTCTGCTGTGACTAGTACAATACCATCAGTACCCTACAAAAGTAAGAGTAAACCATCTCATATGACCATGATAATACCATCAGTACCCTACAAAAGTAAGACTAAATGATCTCATATGACCAGGACAATACCATCAGTACCCTACAGTAGTGGTTTGGTTATCTGCTATATGTGGATGGGTGTCTTTCGGTAAGTATGTTTTCATTATTTAAGACACTCTCAGCTATGGTTTGGCGCTTTATGTATTGATATAAAGTTTTAAATATATATATATATATTTTACTTATATTTGCCATGAGTCAGGTCTATGTATATTTCCTTTTGCAGACTGTCAGTTTCAGTTTTGGAAGCATGTTTAGGAAATTATTTGTCTTACCTGGGGTATAGTCTTTTTTTCAAATTGACTGTTTTTCTTTTGCGGGCTAAACTAGGCTCGCGAGGTCGCAAAATGCTGTTATTTATTGCGAATGTTTTAGTGCGAAGGAACGTCTTTGGTGACGCAAGTTCGTCATTTCCAGCGTCTTAGTTGACACCAAGTTTCCTTGCATGAGGTTGCGTCTGTTATGATGCGAGTTGCATCATTTCCGGATGTTGTTGGCACCAAAAAATGTTTAACTTCCTTTTGCATTGTGCGTAATTCTTGGCGCCAAAAAATTTTAGTTTATTTTTCACCCCACTTCCTATATGCCTCTTGCCTTCTATATGCTCAGAGGGCTATGCTGTTTGCATTTTTTTCCCCATTGAAAATGCCATATAAGGAAATTGTAATTTTGCTTTAATGTTGTTTTTTCTTTTACATTTTTCAAGATGTCTCAATCTGATCCTGTCTCAGAAACAACTGTTGGAACCCTTCTGCCTGATCACAGTTCTACCAAAGCTAAGTGTATCTGTTGTAAGTTAGCTGAGATTATATCTCCAGCTGTAGTATGTAACAGTTGCCATGATAAGCTTTTGCACGCAGAAAATGTTTCCATCAGTACTAGTATAGTTTCTATTGTTCCTTCAACATCTAATGTACATGATATCCCTGTTGATATGAATAATTATATTGCTGATGCGATACAGAAGGCTTTGCCTGCTATTCTGCCTTCTAATAAACGTAAAAGGTCTTTTACAACTTCTCATAAAATTGATGAAATTTCTAATGACCGACAACATACTGAAATATCCTCCTCTGATGAGGATCTCTCTGATTCAGAAGAATCTACCTCAGACATTGACACTGACAAGTCTACCTATCTTTTCAAGATTGAGTATATTCATTCCTTGTTAAAAGAAGTGTTGGTTACTTTGGATATTGAGGAGTCTAGTCCTCTTGATACCAAAACTAGTAAACGTTTATATTCTGTTTATAAACCTCCTGTGGTTACTCCAGAGGTTTTTCCAGTTCCTGAAGCTATTTCTGATATGATTGATATGGAATGGATTAAGCCTGGTACTTCTTAGACTCCTTCTTCTAGGTTTAAAAGATTGTACCCTTTGCCAACACTTTGATTAGAGTTTTGGGGAAAAATCCACTCTTGCCAAACCTACAGTACTACTATTCCTATGGAAGACAGTACTTCTTTTAAAGATCCTTTAGATAGGAAACTTGAATCATATCTAAGGAAAGCTTATTTGTATTCTGGCTATCTTCACAGGCCTACAATTTCTATGGCTGATGTTGCGGCTGCATCAACCTTTTGGTTGGATAGCCTAGCGCAACAGGAATCAGATCCTGATTTGTCTAGCATTGTTCGTTTGCTTCTATGTCTTTTTAGCTATTTTAGCTAGAAAAGCTTTATGGCTCAAATCTTGGAATGCGGGCATGGTATCTAAGTCTAGATTACTATCTCTTTCATTCCAGGGTAATAATTTGTTTGGTTCCTAGTTGGATTCAATTATTTTAACTATCACTGGGGGGAAGGGAGTTTTTTTGCCTCAGGATAAAAGATCTAAGGGTAAATCTAAAGCTTCTAATCGTTTTCGTTCTTTTCGACAGAATAAGGAACAGAAGACCAATCCTTCCCCTAAAGACTCTGGTTCCAATTGGAAACCTTCTTAAAGTTGGAATAAATCCAAGCCTTTTAAGAAACCAAAGCCAGCCCCCAAGTCTGCATGAAGGTGCAGCCCTCATTCCAGGTTAGCTGGTGGGGGGCAGATTAAAGTTATTCCAAGATATTTGGGCAGATTCTGTTCAAAATCAGTGGATTCAGAGTATTGTCTCTCATAGGTATCGATAGAATTCAGAGTAAGACCTCCTGTGAAAAGATTTTTTTCTCTCTCACGTTCCAGTAAATCCAGTGAAGGCTCAGGCTTTTCTGAAGTGTGTTTCAGATCTAGAGCTTTCAGGGGTAATCATACCAGTACTGTTTCAGGAACAGGGTCTGGGGTTTTATTCAAATCTATTCATTGTCCCAAAGAAAGAAAATTAATTCAGGTCAGTTCTGGATCTGAAGTTTTTTAATCGTTTTGTAAGAGTCCCAACTTTTAAGATAGTGACTATAAGGACTATTCTGCCTTTTGTTCAGCAAGGTCATTATATGTCCTCGATAGACTTACAGGATGCATATCTTCACATTCCGATTCACCCAGACCACTATCGGTTTCTGAGATTCTCTTCTCTAGACAAGCATTACCAATTTGTTGCTCTTCCATTTGGCCTAGCAACAGCTCCAAGAATCTTTTCGAAGGTCTATGTGAAGAACATTGGAATGTGAAATAATCATATTTTCATGTCAGGTATATGCAAATATGCAATCATGTTTGCGCGTGAGTAGGGTTTTTCCCCCACTTTTTTTGCGCACTAGTGAATACAGTTTACTTTCAACTCATAATACGAGCACAACCCGATGCACGCAAAAAGCTTACTTCTAGCGCAGTGGGAGGGTTAAATAGCACTTTACTTGTAATCTAACCCAAAGTGGGTGTAACCCTTCTGCCATGACAATAGCATCAGAACCGTACATAAGTAAAACTAACCCATCTCATATGATTATGACAATACCATCTGTACCCTACAAAAGTAAGACTAACCCATCTCATACAACCATGACAATACCATCAGTACCCTACAAAAGTAAGACTAGCCCATCTCATATGACAAGGACAATAACTTCAGTATCCTACAAAAGTAAGACTAACCGATCTCATATGACCATGACAATACCATCAGTACACTACAAAAGTAAGACTAATCCATCTCATATGACAATGACAAAACCATCAGTATGCTACAAAAGTAAGACTAATCCATCTCATATGACCATGACAATACCATCTGTACCCTACAAAAGTAAGACTAACCCATCTCATATGATCATGACAATACCATCAGTACACTACAAAAGTAGAACTAACCCATCTCATATGACCATGACAATACCATAAGTACCCTACATATGTAAGACTAACCCATCTTATATGACCATTGCAATACCATCAATACCCGTCTCATATAACCATGAAAATACCATCTGTACATTAAATTTAAGACTAACCCATCTCATATGAAATGGACAATAACATCAGTACACTAAAAGTAAGACTAACCCATCTCACATGACCATGACAACACCATCAGTACCCTTCAAACGTAAGACTAACCCATCTCATATGACCATGACAATACCATCAGTACCCTTTAAAAGTAAGACTAACCCATCTCATACAACCATGACAATACCATCAGTACCCTACAAAAGTAAGACTAACCCATCTCATATGATCATGACAATACCATCAGTACACTACAAAAGTAAGACTAACCCATCTGATATGACCATGACAATACCATCAGTATCCTACAAAAGTAAGACTAACCCATCTCATATGACCATTACAATACCATCAGTACCCTGCAAAAGTAAGACTAACCTGTCTCATATGACTATGACAATACCATCATTACACTAAATTTAAGACTAACCCATCTTATATGAACAGGGCAATAACATCAGTACACTAAAAGTAAGACTAGCCCATCTCATATGACCATGACAATACTATCAGTACACTACAATAGTAAGACTAACCCATCTCATATGACCATGACAATACCATCAGTACCGTACAAAAGTAAGACTAACCCATCTCATATGACCATGACTATACCATCAGTACCTTTAAAAAGTAGAAAGTCCAAAAGGTTTTTCAGCACCTGGGAACAGGGAGGTGTGCAAGCTTACAGGGTACTGCACAATACCCAAAAATGAATATGTATCCCAAAAAGTAAGCAGCACCACCAGAATTTCTTCAACAGATTTATTAGTGCAATCTGCACAGTATCATAGCCAGACCACAAAATAGCAACATTTCAGACTTAGTCCTTAATTATGCATGGTTACAACTGAAGTGAATACAGCTTAAATACTCTTATAAACCACACCCACCATATCCCATACCTGCAGCACACCTGCAAAAAAAAGCCATCTAGTGGTCATTAAAAATATCACAATCACAGAATATCATTGTCAGTCTAATAATATATAGTTAATAATTAATCAACATAGATACCCACTGAAATAATATATATATAATGGATATCAGTTTTCTAAAGCACATAACAGTTATGTATAACAAGGCCCCAACAATCAAACAGTGTTAATATGGTGTAACCCCTTAAAGGCATAGAGACCAATCTAGCTCCCTGTTCATTCCCCTAGGGTACATGGTATCCAATTTACTGATCCAAAAGGCCTCTCTTATTTTTAACCTTTTATTTTTATCCCCACCTCATTTGAGGTGTCCTACTTGTTCCAAGACCTGAAACCTCAGCTGAGACAAATGGTGCCCAGCAAACAAAAAGTGATTGGCCACAGGGGCATCTAATTTTTTTGTTCTTATACTACTTTTATGCTGATTGATCCGTTCACGGACAGAGCGGGTGGTCTCCCCTACATACCCTATCCCACATGGACATTTAATGTAGTACACCGCAAAGTTCAGTGTTACAAGTATAGTGTCCCCTGATGTCAAATTTTTTACCCATACTTGGATGGCTAAATGAAGGGCCTTAATTCATATTATTGCAGTTGCAACAGCCAAGGCATGGAAAACAGCCAAAATTCTTTTTGTCAATATAACCTTGGACTATGGCCTTCAAAGGGCCAATATCAGCATGTACCAATAAATCTTTCAGATTCCGGCCTGTTTTGAAGGCAGGCATAGGTGGCTCTCTAAACTCCATTACCTCATGTTACGGTTGCCTCCAGGCTGGCTGGAAGTTGGACCGTAGAAAAGGATGCTCCTAGCGCTCACCCAAGGATCATCAGCACCGTAGACACTATAACTACTGCGTAGCCACCATACGTAATGCAGACTCTACGAACCACCGCTGCTGGGCTGGTATCTCGCCATCTGCTCTGCGCCCTGGACCTAAGACCAGGCTCCAGTAGGTGAACCTCTTCCTTCTTTAGAGCGAAGCAGGATCAGGAACAAGAGCTCTTACAGGAGCTCAGTAGCTAAGGGAGTATGAAGAGCATAGCAATCCCTGTAGTGATTATAGCTGTACCCTACAAACTTGAGTCAAAGCTGCAAGTTAGAGGGTCAGAATAGGTCTGATGAGCTGGAACACACAGCCTGCTTTTTATTGAGGTTACATGCAAAAAAGACACTCTCAGGGGGAGGCATAAAATCCCCAATCACACATTTGATACATTTAGATAGAGACAACGCCCTTTAACAGGCCACAACAGCAGATAACATTACACACAAGAAAACAATGCAGTCCACCTTATCACTACTAGCAGTCTGATTAGACAATGGGAAGGTTTATCCCTAAACTTAATTAGAGCTGATCCCAGCAAACTTGTATTTAGAATTGAACAAAATTAACTCTTAATGGCACACAATGAAAACTAATGCTTTTGTAATAGTGCTCCCTTTCTGTGGAACACTCTGCCTGTGTGGTACTGGGTTCAGTAATCCCTATTTACTGAACCAAGCGGGAGAAGCCAGGGACAAGTTATTTTACAGGTCTGGGGACATAGTCTTAAAGGGGCATTGTTCACCAAAGTCACAATATGTCCCCAGACGGTTCTTAAAGGGCCATACACACCCAATAAAAGTTAATATGTTTTCAGGGGCACAATCTTCCAGGGGCCATAGTCATGAGGAAGGAGGCTGGCAAATAGGCTTCTCCAAAATCCAGGGAAGCAGGGCAATTTTCCATTTAAAGGGCCAGTTACAAATAGCAGTTTGTAACATATCTCCCCTTTTGGAGGGAGACTAACCAGGCATTTGACCTTCTGTCGGTCAGTGCCTAAGTTAGTCTCGCAACCCACCCACAAATAAACATTAGCAGCAAAGTAGCCCCCCCACAATAAGTAGTACTGGCCTGTAGGTTCCAGGTTGTAGGATGAAAGTGTAGCATCCTCGGCCTTCCTGGCGCAGCTGGGCAAATAGCTGGCGGTACTTGGGGGCAGAGGCCAGCGGCACTCTGCCCTGGTGCCAGCGCTTCTGCTGGGGTGAGGGGTTTGCAGGCCAGTCCTGTAACAAGGGGGTCTGTAGGGCAGAGGCCAGCAGCGCTCTGTCCTGGTGCCAGCTCTTCTGCTGGGGGAATTGGGGCATAGTCCTGCCCGGTGGCAAAGGGAACGTGGGGGTCAGTGGGGGTTAACATCTCCACTGTTAACCCTGGGCCCAAGTTAGGAGTTAGCTGAGGAGGGGGAGATTGGCTTACCTCCTCCTCCTGATACTCCGGTGGCCGTTGGGAAGGGAGGTCGATGCTCTCCGCTCCCTGTGGGACATGCTGCGACTGGGGAGAGAGACCGGCTGTCTCCTCTCCCTGGAAGGTACACTCCGGCTGGGGAGGGAGGTCGATGCTCTCCCCTCCCTGTAGCTGGGTCTGTCGCTGGGGATCTGGGCCGCCTGCCCAGCATCCCTGTAGGGCCGGTAGAGAGACTGCGGTCCCATCTCCACCTGCCTGCTGGGGGTCCTCCCAGGACCAGTCTATGAGGCCTGCTACCTCTGGTATCTCTGGTTGGGGTTGGGGAAGGAGACCGGTTGTCTCTTCCCTCTGCAAGGTATACTGCTGCTGGGGAGGGAGGTCGCTGCTCTCCTCTCCCTGTAACTCACTTTCTCGCTGGAGACCAGGTGTCCATACCCTCAAACTCCACAGTTGGCGCTCAAAGGCTTGTGCCGCTTCGTTCTCCGTATCCAATTCCCGGATGATGCGACTGACTACCTCCTGCGCAGGGTCTGGACCATATCGGACTAGCCGCCTCTTTACCTCTGGAACGAAATCAGCGCCCTCATAGCGACAGATCCGGTTGAGGTGCTCTTCACAGGGTTCTGACCAGTGTCTTGTCAGCTCCATGCTGCTGTAGGTAGGGACGCTGCGCAGTGGCTAGCGTTGCCCTCAATAACTCTCCTACGATACCAGTGCTGTTGGGGTGCTGCTCCTTGCGCTAGGACGCTATCCCACCGCTGCCGCCAAATGTTACGGTTGCCTCCAGGCTGGCTGGAACTTTGACCGTAGAAAAGGATGCTCCTAGCGCTCCCCAAAGGATCATCAGCACCGTAGACACTATAACTACTGCGTAGCCACCATACGTAATGCAGACTCTACGAACCACCGCTGCTGGGCTGGTATCTCGCCTTCTGCTCTGCGCCCTGGACCTACGACCAGGCTCCAGTAGGTGAACCTCTTCCTTCTTTAGAGCGAAGCAGGATCAGGAACAAGAGCTCTTACAGGAGCTCAGTAGCTAAGGGAGTATGAAGAGCATAGCAATCCCTGTAGTGATTATAGCTGTCCCCTGCAAACATGAATCAAAGCTGCAAGTTAGAGGGTCAGAATAGGTCTGATGAGCTGGAACACACAGCCTGCTTTTTATTGAGGTTACATGCAAAAAAGACACTCTCAGGAAGAGGCATAAAATCCCCAATCACACATTTGATACATTTAGATAGAGACAACGCCCTTTGACAGGCCACAACAGCAGATAACATTACACACAAGAAAACAATGCAGTCCACCTTATCACTACTAGCAGTCTGATTAGACAATGGGAAGGTTTATCCCTAAACTTAATTAGAGCTGATCCCAGCAAACTTGTATTTAGAATTGAACAAAATTAACTCTTAATGGCACACAATGAAAACTAATGCTTTTGTAATAGTGCTCCCTTTCTGTTGAACACTCTGCCTGTGTGGTACTGGGTTCAGTAAGCCCTATTTACTGAACCAAGTGGGAGAAGCCAGGGACAAGTTATTTTACAGGTCTGGGGACATAGTCTTAAAGGGGCATTGTTCACCAAAGTCACAATATGTCCCCAGACGGTTCTTAAAGGGCCATACACACCCAATAAAAGTTAATATGTTTTCAGGGGCACAATCTTCCAGGGGCCATAGTCATGAGGAAGGAGGCTGGCAAATAGGCTTCTCCAAAATCCAGGGAAGCAGGGCAATTTTCCAATTAAAGGGCCAGTTACAAATAGCAGTTTGTAACACCTCAGTGTTACAGGTCTGTAGTATATGCCAATGATTGGAAATTATCTTGCGTATACTATTACTCAATTTTGAATATTGACTGACAAAGATTAATCTGTTAGATTTCTTTTTCTCTTTCACCCCTTTATGTTCCAATAAATTTTGCCTGGGAATTTGTCTCACATTCTCTATTTCTTTTTGTATTAGGGTTGATAGATAACCTTGAACCGGTCACCCATTTCTGCCAGTCTTTGCTCTATAGGGCCTGTCTCAGAGACAATCCTTTTCACCCTTAAGAGTTGGCTCCTAGGGAGAGACCTGATCAAAGAAGGTGATGCATACTATTATAGTGTAAGAGAGTGTTGCAATCTGTTTCTTTCTTATGTAGATCCACTACAAGACCATGGGTACTCTTAAGTACCCTAGTATCAAGGAAAACAACACTCTCCTCACTACATACCAATTTAAATTTAATATGACAGGTTGCAGAATTTATATCATTAACAAATTTTTCCAGGGTCCCAATGTCGCCCAGCCATACACCAAAGATGTCATCAATGTATCGCCACCAGGTGGCGCCATATTGAAGAAATAATGGATGACCATATACAAAATGTTTCTCATATACATTCATATATATATTGGCGTATGTAGGGGCGACATTGGAACCCATGGCTGTGCCTTGTAACTGCAAGTAAAAATTATCTTCAAATAAAAAATAATTACAGCTCAGGATGATACTCAATAATTGTAAAATAAACTCCCTCTGTAGGGTATTATATCTGTCATCCTGGCTCATTATTTTACTTACAGCACCAATGCCAGTTATCGATGTGTACAATGAAGCCACATCAAGGCTAAAAAGGATCCCTTTAGTACTTTCAAATGGTAGATCTTGTAATTTCAATAAAAAGTCCTCAATGTATTTGATATAAGAGCTAGAATTTACATATGGTCTCAATGCCCTATCCAAGTATATAGACACCTTAGATAACAAAGAACCCATTCCTGCCACAATAGGGCGTCCAGGAGGGGCTATGACACTTTTATGGACCTTGGGGAGGGTGTAAAGGACTGGTGTAATGTCCTCTGTATTTAATAAGAATTGTGTAGTATTATCAATAATGCCATATTTGGCTGCCGTCTGTACACAATACAGAATTTCTTTCTTTATCCTCAAAAAAGGATTATATGTCAATTTCTGACAAACTTAATTGTCAGATAATTGGGTGAGAATCTCATTAACATAATATTGTTTATCTAAGAGCACTGTGGCTCCACCCTTATCAGCCCCTTTAATAATTAGTTGTTTATTGTTTCTGAGGTTAGCCAGGGCCCTTCTTTCATTGATGGTTAAAACACCCTTATCGCCATTACTGTGATTCTGTATACAATTATGTTTACACAATTCCATCACATCCCTTTCTACCAATTTGATAAAGGTTTGTACCCCTGCATTTACCTGAATTGGTGTAAAAGTACTCTTTTTAGACAAACCCAATGCTTTCAATTTTATCCCCTGTTCTTTCATGTATATACTCGAGGTATGACACTTGACATTACAATCAGGTATGTTTGCAAAAAAACTTTTTAGTTTCACAGACCAAAAGAAACGATACAGATCTTTATGCATTTCAAATATATCACAGTCCTGCTGAGGGCAAAAAGATAGCCCCTTCTCCAACACGGACACCAGAGAGTTGTACCTGACTAAGATTCATCAGGGTTTGCTGCGGGTTGTTACCCACTTCTCTCCCATCTGTGGTTGTTTCTTCCTGGAGTCCGTTCCTTTTCCTCCAACGGTGCCGTCTGCCACCTTTGCAGCCACCTGGATTTCCATGTCGGATTCCCCCGACGCTGAGCCAGATGAAGATCCTTGTGTGCTTGAGCGTTTGCTCACTCTGCGCGCACATCTGCGCCTGTAACCGGAAGTACCTCCGGAAGTGCCACCGGAACGTCCCATGGAGTCTCCAGAACAATGGTATACCGTTCCAGACACACAGTCCTCCTCATCACGGGCAAATTTCTTCTTCTTTCGTTCCTGGATAATCCTCAATTCACCCAATTGTGTTTCCAGGGTAGAGGTAAGTTTATCAAGATCTTCTGCCGACAGGTTGCCAGACAACTCCTTTTTTATAGTCTCAATCTGATGACTCTGATTTTCAATTTCCCTCTGGAGGTATTCAGTTAAGACCATAAGGTCGAACGAACACTTAATCAACAACCTCTCAAATTTCTGGCAATATTCTCTATTCTCTTTCATAAGAGTAGGGCAGGCGTTCATACGAAGTCCTCTAGGGATACGTTTAACCCTATGGTATTCAGCAAGGGTTACAGAGTGAAGTTCAAATGCAACATGTTTCTTTTGCAAATATTCCAACCTTTTGCTGATTGTGCAGGTTTGGATTTTAAAAACTCTCTAGAGCCCCTGATCAACGTAGTAATCCGTGCAGCCTCCATATGAGTATACCCAAAAGTCTTTGACTCTTTATTTTCTGTATTCTGTTCCATAGTCATCCAGTGCAAGGAATCGTGCAAAGTAATGTAGAAAGTCCAAAAGGTTTTCCAGCACCTGGGAACAGGGAGGTGTGTAAGCTTACAGGGTATTGCACAATACCCAAAAACGAATATGTATCCCAAAAAGTAAGCAGCACCACCAGAATTTCTTCAACATATTTATTAGTGCAATCTACACAGTAACAAAGCCAGACCACAAAATAGCAACATTTCGGACTTAGTCCTTAATCATGCATGGTTACAACTGAAGTTAATACAGCTTAAATACCCTTATAAACCACACCCACCATATCCCATACCTGCAGCATACCTGAAAAAAAAGCCATCTAGTGGTCATTAAAAATATCACAATCACAGAATATCATATATAGTTATTAATTAATCAACATAGATACCCACTGAAATAATATATATAATGGATATCAGTTTTCTAAATTGGATACCATGTACCCCAGGGAAATGAACAGGGAGCTAGATTGGTCTCTATGCCTTTAAGGGGTTACGCCATATTAACATTGTTTGATTGTTGGGGCCTTGTAATACATAACTGTTATATGCTTTAGAAAACTGATATCCATTATATATATTATTTCAGTGAGTATCTATGTTGATTAATTATTAAATATATATTGTTAGACTGACAATGATATTCTGTGATTGTGATATTTTTAATGACCACTAGATGGCTTTTTTCAGGTGTGCTGCAGGTATGGGATATGGTGGGTGTGGTTTATAAGGGTATTTAAGCTGTATTAACTTCAGTTGTAACTATGCATGATTAAGGACTAAGTCCGAAACGTTGCTATTTTGTGGTCTGGCTTTGATACTGTGCAGATTGCACTAATAAATCTGTTGAAGAAATTCTGGTGGTGCTGCTTACTTTTTGGGATACATATTCGTTTTTGGGTATTGTGCAGTACCCTGTAAGCTTGAACACCTCCCTGTTCCCAGGTGCTGGAAAACCTTTTGGACTTTATACATTACTTTGCACGATTCCTTGCACTGGGTGACTATGGAACAGAATACAGAAAATAAAGAGCCAAAGACTTTTGGGTATACTGATATGGAGGCTGCACGGATTACTACGTTGATCTGGGGCTCTAGAGAGTTTTTAAAATCCACACCTGCACAATCAGCAAAAGGTTGGAATATTTGCAAAACAAACATGCTGCATTTGAACTTCCCGCTGTAACCCTTCCTGAATACCATAGGGTTAAACATATCCCTAGAGGACTCTGTATGAACACTCGCCCTACTCTTATGAAAGAGAATGCAGAATATTGCCAGAAATTTGAGAGGCTGTTGAATTGTTTGTTCGACCTTATGGTCTTAACTGTTGAATACCTCCAGAGGGAAATTGAAAATCAGAGTCATCAGATTGAGGCAATGAAAAAGGAGTTGTCTGACAACCTGTCGGCAGAAGATCTTGATAAACTTACCTCTACCCTGGAAAGACAATTGGGTGAATTGAGAAGAATTATCCAGGAACGAAAGAAGAAGAAATTTGCCCGTGATGAGGAGTACTATGTGTCTGGAACGGTATACCTTTGGTCTGGAGACTCCACGGGACGTTCCGGTGGCACTTCCGGAGGTACTTCCGGTTACAGACACAGACGTGCACACAGAGTGAGCGGAAGCTCAAGCACACAAGGATCCTCATCTGGCTTATCGTTGGGGGAATCTGACATGGAAATCCAGGTGGCCGCAGAGGTGGCAGACGGCACCGTTGGAGGAAAAGGAACGGACTCCAGGAAGAAACAACCACAGATGGGAGAGAAGTGGGTAACAACCCGCAGCGGCAGCAAACCCTGATGAATCTTAGGCAGGTATAACTCTCTGGTGATGAACTGTCCGTGTCAGAGAAGGGGCTATCTTTTTGCCCTCAGCAGGACTGTGATATATTTGAAATGCATAAAGATCTGTATCGTTTCTTTTGGTCTGTGAAACTAAAAAGTTTTTTTGCAAACATACCTGATTGTAATGTCAAGTGTCATACCTCGAGTATATGCATGCAAGAACAGGGGATAAATTTGAAAGCATTGGGTTTGTCTAAAAAGAGTACTTTTACACCAATTCAGGTAAATGCAGAGGTACAAACCTTTATCAAATTGGTAGAAAGGGATGTGATGGAATTGTGTAAACATAATTGTGTACAGAATCACAGTAATGGCGATAAGGGTGTTTTAACCATCAATGAAAGAAGGGCCCTGGCTAACCTCAGAAAGAATAAACAACTAATTATTAAAGGGGCTGATAAGGACGGAGCCACAGTGCTCTTAGATTAACAATATTATGTTAATGAGATTCTCACCCAATTATCTGACAATGAAGTTTATCAGAAATTGACATATAATCCCTTTTTCAGGATAAAGAAAGAAATTCTGTATTGTGTACAGACGGCAGCCAAATATGGCATTATTGATAATGATACTACACAATTCTTATTAAATACAGAGGACATTACACCAGTCCTTTACACCCTACCCAAGGTCCATAAAAGTGTCATAGCCCGTCCTGGATGCCCTATTGTGGCAGGGATGCGTTCTTTGTTATCTAAGGTGTCTATATACTTGGATAGGGCATTGAGACCATATGTAAATTCTAGCTCTTAGATCAAAGACACTGGGGACTTTTTATTGAAATTACAAGATCTACCATTTGAAAGTACTAAGGGGATCCTTTTTAGCCTTGATGTGGCTTCATTGTACACATCGATAACTCATGAAGCTGGCATTGGTGCTGTAAGTGAAATAATGAGCCAGGATGACAGATATAATACCCTACAGAGGGAGTTAATTTTACAATTGTTGAGTATCGTCCTGAGCTGTAATTATTTTTTATTTGAAGATAATTATTACTTGCAGTTACAAGGCACAGCCATGGGTTCCAATGTCGCTCCTACATACGCAAATATATATATATATATATATATATATATATATATATATGAATGTATATGAGGAACACATTTTGTATATGGTCATCCATTATTTCCTCAATATGGCGCCACCTGGTGGCGATACATTGATGACATCTTTGGAGAATGGCTGGGCGACATTGGGACCCTGGGAAAATTTGTTAATGATCTAAATTCTGCAACCTGTCATATTAAATTTAAATTGGTATGTAGTGAGGAGAGTGTTGATTTCCTTGATACTAGGGTACTTAAGAGTACCCATGGTCTTGTAGTGGATCTACATAAGAAAGAAACAGATTGTAACACTCTCTTACACTATAATAGTATGCATCCCTCTTCTTTGATCAGGTCTCTCCCTAGGAACCAACTCTTAAGGGTGAAAAGGATTGTCTCTGAGACAGGCACTATAGAGCAAAGACTGGCAGAAATGGGTGACCGGTTCAAGGTTAGGGGTTATCCATCAACCCTAATACAAAAAGAAATAAAGAATGTGAGACAAATTCCCAGGCAAAATTTATTGGAACATAAAGAGGTGAAAGAGAAAAAGAAATCTAACAGATTAATCTTTGTCAGTCAATATTCAAAATTGAGTAATAGGATACGCAAGATAATTTCCAATCATTGGCATATACTACAGACCTGTAACCCTAATGTAATGGAGTTTAGAGAGCCACCTATGCCTGCCTTCAAAAGAGGCAGGAATCTGAAAGATGTATTGGTACATGCTGATATTGGCCCTTCGAAGGCCATAGTTCAAGGTTATATTGGCAAAAAGAATTTTGGCTGTTTTCCATGCCTTGGCTGTTCCAACTGCAATAATATGATTAAAAGCCCTTCATTTAGCCATCCAAGTACGGGTAAAAAATTTTACATCAGGAGACACTATACTTGTAACACTAACTTTGCGGTGTACTACATTAAATGCCTATGTGGGATGGGGTATGCAGGTGAGACCACCCGCTCTGTCCGTGAACGGATAAATCAGCATAAAAGTAGTATAAGAACAAAAAAATTAGATGCCCCTGCTGGGCACAATTTGACTCAGCTGAGGTTTCAGGTCTTGAAACAAGCAGGACACCTCAGACGAGGTGGGGATATAACTAAAAGTTTAAAAATAAGAGAGGTCTTTTGGATCAGTAAATTGGATACCATGTACTCTAGGGGAATGAACAGGGAGCTAGATTGGTCTCTATGCCTTTAAGGGGTTATGCCATATTAACACTGTTTGATTGTTGAGGCCTTGTAATACATAACTGTTATATGCTTTAGAAAACTGATATCCATTATATATATTATTTCAGTGGGTATCTATGTTGATTAATTATTAACTACATATTGTTAGACTAACAATGATTTTCTGTGATTGTGATATTATTAATGACCACTAGATGGCTTTTTTCAGGTGTGCTGCAGGTATGGGATATGGTGGGTGTGGTTTATGAGGGTATTTAAGCTGTACTAACTTCAGTTGTAACCATGCATGATTAAGGACTAAGTCCGAAACATTGCTATTTTGTGGTCTGGCTTTGATACTGTGCAGATTGCACTAATAAATATGTTGAAGAAATTCTGGTGGTGCTGCTTACTTTTTGGGATACAAGTACCATAAAATGTTAGTGTACCAGAGTAACAGATTATCATTTATAGGTATGAGGTGCAGATTAACTCCCTGTCACCCCTTTTCCTATTTTACCCCTCACCTGCTCATCTATGGTGTTAACTCCATCAGGACCCAGGGTGTGCACAGCCTGTGGGATGAGGTCCGTACGGCCACAGTTCAACATTCGGAATCCCAAATCTTGCTGAAACTTCAGAGCAGCTGCCCCTGCATCCAGGTGTCTGAACGAGCTGAAGCAACACTCTGGCCTGGGGTGGGGTAATATGGTGAACAAGGAAATGACAGAAGGGGCAAATTAGAAGGAACACAGGGTAAGTGATTGTGAAAGGCTGGTAGGTTATAGATGGTCAGAGCAGGAGGGTCATTGTGGAGTCGGTAATAAGCAGAGGATGAGCAGAGTGGGATAAAGTGAGGGTTGAGGACCAAAGAGATAAATAAACCAGATATGCCACATAGACTACTGACTGGCAGTTTGCTCACCTCAGCTGCCGGGGCTCAGTGTCCAGACCTGGAAGGAGCAGTTTGGCTGTCTGCCTGAGGTCGTCTCTGTCTACTGTCAGACTGCGCCGGTGTTCGGCGTATGTGACCGCTACACGTATCCACTCCATTAGGGGGGGCAGCAGGATGAACGGCCTGGGTGAGAGGAGAAACCGCTGTAACTACTGATATCTGACACTGAGGAAATGTTATCACAAATAAAGCGGGACAGGTGCACTGCACTTATTTATTGCACTTCTAGGGTCTGCTCAGTGTAAGGGTCTGATCACTGCTAGGGTCTGCTCAAGGCCATCTCTCAGAGACAAACTCAAATTTTTTTTTTTTTTTAATTATTTTATACATATTAAACAACGTACTTTGAACCTTTAAAATGTATTCCATTTTTAAATATATTTTTTAAAATAACAGATGTCCCAGTGCTTATCTGTCTGTATATGTTTTTTTACAGGCACAGAGCAGTTGATCACTAAGGATAAGTTATGCACACTCATGCACTCACTGTTAGTTTTAATATCAATTTAAACAACTGTAAACAATTCTGTCATCTTTTTACTTTTTCTTGAGATGTTCAGTATGTTGTTGTGATGTCAGTGTGTGTGATGGGTGGTACGTTGTGTAGTTATGTCATAGTGTGTGTTTGTGATGGGTGGTACATTGTGTAGTAATGTCACAGTGTGTGTGTGTGATGGGCAGCACGTTGTGTAGTGATGACAATGTGTGTGATGGGTGGTATGTTGTGTAGTGATGTCACAGTGTGTGTGTGAGATGGGCAGGACGTTGTGTAGTGATGTCACAGTGTGTGTCTGTGATGGGTGTTACATTGTGTAGTAATGTCACAGTGTGTGTGTGTGAGATGGGCAGGACGTTGTGTAGTGATGTCACAGTTTGTGTCTGTGATGGGCGGTACATTGTGTAGTGATGTCACAGTTTGTGTCTGTGATGGGCGGTACATTGTGTAGTGATGTCAGTGTGTGTGTGATGGCAGTATGTTGTGTAGTGATGTCACAGTGTGTGTGTGATGGCAGTATGTTGTGTAGTGATGTCACAGTGTGAGTGATGGGACTGTGTGTGTTTGATGGGCAGTACGTTGTGTACTGATCACTGTGTGTGTGTGTGATGGGTGGTACATTGTGTAGTAATGTCACAGTGTGTGTGTATGTGAGATGGGCAGGACTTTGTGTAGTGATGTCACAGTTTGTGTCTATGATGGGCAGTACATTGTGTAGTGATGTCACAGTGTGTCTGTGATGGCAGTATGTTGTGTAGTGATGTCACCGTGTGTGTGTGTGATGGGTGGTATGTTGTGTAGCGATTTCACCATGTATGTGTGATGGGCGGTATGTTGTGTAGTGATGACACTGTGTATGTGTGATGGCTGGTACATTGTGTAGCTATGTCACCGTGTATGTGTGATGGTCGGTACATTGTGTAGCAATGTCACCGTGTATGTGTGATGGGCGGTACATTGTGGTGCAATGTCACCGTGTATGTGTGATGGGCGGTACATTGTGTTGTGATATCACAGTGTGTGTAATGGGTGGTACCTTGTGTAGTGATGACACAGTGTGTGTGATGTCACTGTGTGTGGTATGTGTTGTGTTGTGTACTGATATCACTGTGTGATGAGTGGTACATTGTATAGTGATGTCACCATGTATGAGTGGTACGTTGTGTAGTGAAGATCTGCAGTACGTCAAGTAGGCATGTCACTGTGTGTGTGTGTGGTGTGCAGTACGTTGTGTAGCGATGTCACCATGTATAATGGGAGGTGTTTGTGATGTCACTGTGTGTGTGATTGGCAGTAAGCTGTGTAGTGATGTCACTGTGTATGTGTGATGGGTGATACGTTGTGTAGTGATGTCACCATCTATATATCATCACCATGTGTGGTGGGTGCTACGTTGTGTAGTAATCATGTGTCTGGTGTTCAATATCTTGTGTAGCGATGTCTTCATGTGTAATGGGAGGTACGTTAGGTGTGTGATGTGCAGTACGTTGTGTAGCGATGTCACCATATGTGTGTGATGAGCTGTTATGTCCCTATTGGATATGTGTGGGACATTGTGTAATGTCAGTTACCTCTCACCTCTCGTTGTGCAGTGCCATCTTTGGAGGGTCAAGATTTGGGTTCTCCATGGATTCCATCTGTGGACATCGGAGGAAGTAGTAGAGCGTGTGCAGGGAGTCTTGTGACCAGGTTATATGAGGGTGAGCCTGATGGGGGTTACGTGATGGGCTCATGCCAGGGCGCTGAGCACTCAGACACTGCATGTGGTGCATGGCACGTGATACTAGGTCGCCTGCGGATAAGAGGGGGAACCCAGATCATGTCACTTATCCTAGTCAGTTGCTGACTATAGTCACTTGGATAACTCTGACACTGGACTCTTGAGGTACAAAGAGAAGGTTGTCCTTGCCCTGGTGATAACACAATAACCATGCTCCTGCCAGGTCAGAATAAGGTTGTCCTGAAACTAGATTTGCTCTATAACGTGGGCCACTTGGGTGTCAGAACCCTAAATCAGCCTATATCCCTTAAAAGAATAACGCTAAACCACCTGATCAATGAACCCTGAGATGCCCAACTCAGTGCATTTTAACTGAAGTGAGGAAGTCTATGGTACCCAGTTCAGGGCACCAGCCTGCTCATTGTAAGGTCAGTTAAACAACGGGCATTTTAGGTAATCATGCTGCACAGAAAGATGAAAAGAATATATAGGAATATATATTTATATTTCTTTTTAAAGACACGATGAGTCCACGGATCATCATCCTTACTTGTGGGACTTCACCTCCTGGTCAGCAGGAGGAGGCAAAGAGCACCACAGCAGAGCTGCTATACATATCTCCTCCCTTCCCTCCAACCCCAGTCATTCTCTTTGCCTACGTTAGTGATAGGAAGAGGTAAAGTGAGGTGTTAGTATAGATTCTTCAATCAAGAGTTTATTATTTTTAAAGTAGTGCCAGAGTGTGCTGCTTTGTTCTAGGGTGTAGCCGTAGTCCATATCAGTCTCTACAGTAGAGCTTTTGGTGGCTTTAGAGCAATAGGAACTGGTGGGACATAATTCTCACTGCGCCTCCTATACCTTTTTGCTGCCCTAATCCAGATAGCATAATCCCATTTATACTCAGGCTTATCTTTTTCCACAGGGCTATGGGAGGGAGAGGACCTCTTACACCTGCTGGACTGTCCTGCTGTCGGACAGCATTTAAGGTAAGTGCTAACCTTATTCATTCTGGAAATAAAAAGAACTCAGAGTAAAGTGGGCACTTAATCTTTATTTGAAAGCTGTGAGTGGCTTACATAAGACTCATTCAGAGGCTCTTATGTTGGGACATTAATCTCTCTTACATAGAGGGCTTTTATTGGGACAGCCATAAGTACAGGCACTGGGGCTAAAGGGAGAAAGCTTGGTCACTTGCTAGGTTCCTAATTATAAGCATTAGCAGACTATAAGCGATATAATGGTGGTTTCTATCCCTTAGTTTTCTATTACTACGTTGTAGAGACGTGTTTGGGAATGTTAAGCCCATGATGGGCGGGGCTTAGTTTTGCACGCTTCCTCTTGGATATTGCGCAGTCCTAAGCAGACAGGAGTGGATGCATATGTGGCTCTACTACCGCATGTCTTTCTGTAGTTTCAGACAAGCGGTTGTAGCGCTTTTGTGTTTCTGAAGTGGATGGATCGTTTTCCCTGCAGTGACCGGATGATGAAACTACAAGAGTTCCGGTCAGGGAGTGATTCTGTTGGCAGGTAGGCCCCTCAGCAGAGTTGCTGAGGTGTATAGGTGTCTAAAGTTAATTTTATTTAACTGCTGGGGTACGTTATTTCTGTAGTATAGAAAAAGCAGTAACAAAGTTGCAGTTTTAAAATTTAAAGGCACAGTATCGTTTGTTTTTTCATCTATTTCTCTGTCATCAAATTTGTTTTCCTTGAACAATTTGATTAGCCTTAGATATATGTTTTTCTCTTATATTAAAGGGGTTACTTTTTTGATCTCTTAAAGAGACAGTAACATTTTTTTTTATTTATTTATTTATTTTATATTTTTTTTTTTTTTTTGTACTTTAGTATGGACATAGGAGCCGTGCAAAATGTTTCTTGCTCCATGTGTTTGGATGCTAAAGTGGAACCACCAATCACTTTTTGTCCTTCATGTATTGAGAGGGCTTTGAGTTATAAGGAAAAGATTTTTCATGAACAAAATTTTTCAATGGTGGATGCTTCTCAGGAATCTAGTGAGGAGATTCAGAGTATGCCGCAGCTTTCTCCCCAAGCGTCCCCAGATTTAACGCCCGCTCAAGCAGTGCCCTGTACCAGTGTCTGCTGGAGTTACCTTAAACATAGCTGCGGTTATGTCTTCTACAATTTCTGATGCGTTGTCTGCTTTTCCTATGTTGTAAGGCAAGCGTAAGAGGAAGGACAACAATATTGTCAGTGAAGTTTCTGATGCAATAGTGGCAATCTCGGATGTACCCTCTCAGGGAACTGAGTTGGAGGGTATGGAGGTTCTTTCAGAAGGAGAAATTTCAGATTCAGAAAATGCATTACCTTTGACTGATTCGGAGGTTGTATCTTTCAGGATTAAACTAGAACACCTCCGCCTGTTACTCAGGGAGGTGTTGGTGACTTTAGACAACTGTGATTCTATAGTAGCCATCGCTCCTGCGAAGTCGAGTTAATTGGACAGATATTTTAAAGTTCCTTCTTATTCAGACGTTTTTCCAGTACCAAAACGAACTTCGGAGATTATTTCCAATGAATGGGAGAGACCAGGTATTCCTTTTTCCCCATCCCCTATTTTTAAGAAGATGTTTCCTATAGTGGACGCTATCAGATAAACTTGGCAGACGGTTCCTAAGGTAGAAGGAGTTATTTCCACCCTAGCCAAGCGAACCACTATTCCCATTGAGGATAGTTGTGCTTTTAAAGATCACATGGACAAAAAGTTGGAGAGTCTACTTAAAAAGATTTATGTTCACCAGGGTCTGCTATTGCAGCCGGCTGCGTGCATTGCTACGGTCACTAGTGCAGCAGCTTATTGGTTTGATTCTCTGTGTGAGTCTCTCAGAACTGAAACCACTTTAGAGGAGATCCAAGATAGGATTAAAGCTCTAAAGTTGGCTAATGCCTTTATTACAGATGCTTCTCTGCAAATTACTAAACAAGCAGCTAAGAGTTTGGGGTTTTCTATCCTAGCCCGCAGAGCTTTATGGTTAAAGCCCTGGTCTGCGGACGTATCTTCCAAGTGTAAGCTTCTGGCTATTCCTTACAAGGGGAAGACCTTGTTTGGACCGGGCCTGAAGTAAATTATTTCTGATATCACAGGAGGCAAGGGTCATCTCCTTCCTCAGGATAAGAGAAGTAAACAAAAAGGACGACAAAGTAATTTTCGTTCCTTTGGGAATTTCAAGGGGAATTCTTTCTCTTTCTCCTCTAAACAGGAAGGGAACTATTTGCAATCTAAGTCTACCTGGAGACCAAACCAGTCTTGGAACAAGGGTAAACAATTCAAGAAGCCGGCTGTTGATTCCAAAACAGCATGAAGGGCATGCCCCAATCCGGGACCGTATTTGGTAGGGGGCAGGCTCTCTTTTTTCATTCAGGCTTGGGTTCGGGACGTTCAGGATCCCTGGGCGGTAGAAATAGTGTCTCAGGGATACAAACTGGAATTCAAGAATTTTCCTCCCAGAGGAAGATTTCTTCTTTCAAGATTATCTGTAAACCAGATAAAAAAAAAGAGGCATTCTTACATCGTGTAAGAGACCTCTCCTCCCTGGGAGTAATGGTTCCTGTTCCAGCACAGGAACAAGGGCAGGGGTTTTATTCAAATCTGTTTGTAGTTCCCAAAAAAGAGGGAACTTTCAGACCTATTATAGATCTCAAGAGTCTAAACAAGTTTCTCAGAGTTCCATCATTCAAGATGGAAACTATTCATACCATTCTGCCATTGATCCAGGAGGGTCAATTTATGACGACAGTGGACTTGAAGGATGCATACCTTCATGTTACTATTCAGAGAGATCATCACAAGTTCCTAAGGTTTGCTTTTCTGGACAAACACTTTCAGTTTGTAGCTCTTTCTTTCAGACTGGCCATGGCACCCAGAATTTTCACAAAGGTTTTGGGGTCTTTGCTGGTGGTTCTAAGACCAGGGGGCATTGCGGTGGCGCCTTATCTGGACGATATTCTAATCCAGGCGCCATCTTGTCAACAAGCAAGGTCCCATACCGACATTGTACTGTCCTTCCTGAGGACTCACGGGTGGAAGGTAAATCTCGAAAAGAGTTCCTTAATCCCGAAAGCAAGGGTTACTTTCTTGGGAACCGTAATCGATTCTATATCCATGAGGATTTTTCTGACAGAGGTCAGGAAATCAAAGATTCTAGATACCTGTCGAGCCCTTTAGTCCAATCCTCGGCCGTCAGTGGCCCAGTGTATGGAAGTAATCGGACTGATGGTGGTGGCAATGGACATCATCCCATTTGCTCGGTTTCACTTAAGACCTCTGCAGTTAAACATACTCAGGCTGTGGAATGGAGATTATGCAGACTTGTCTCCTCGGATAACCCTGGAGCAGGAGACAAGGGATTCTCTTCAATGGTGGTTGTCTCTGGATCATCTATCTATCCCAGGGAACATGCTTTCACAGACCATCCTGGCTGATTGTGACAACAGATGCCAGCCTTATAGGGTGGGGAGCTGTCTGGGGTCCTCTAAAAGCTCAGGGAGTGTGGACTCCGGCGGAATCTGTTCTTCCTATAAAATCCTGGAACTGAGAGCGATCTTCAATGCTCTTCTGGCCTGGCCTCAGTTGGCTTCGGCCCAGTTCATCAGATTTCAGACGGACAAGATAACGACAGTGGCTTACATCAATCATCAAGGAGGAACGAGGAATTCCCTAGCGATGACCGAGGTAGTCAAGATAATCCAGTGGGTGGAGGCCGATTCTTGCCATCTGTCAGCGATCCATAACCCAGGGGTGGACAACTGGGAGGCGGACTTTCTGAGCAGACAGACTTTTCATCCGGGAGAGTGGGAACTCCATCCGGAAGTGTTCTCCAACCTGATTCTCAAATGGGGTCGAGTTGGATCTTATGGCATCTCGCCAGAATGCCAAGCTCCCAAGATATGGGTCGAGGTCCAGGGATCCCCAGGCAGAACTGATAGATGCTCTGGTGTTTCCTTGGTCTTTCAATCTTGCATACCTATTTACTCCGTTTGCGCTTCTTCCTCGAGTCATTGCTTGAATCAAACAGGAGAGGGCATCAGTGATCCTCATTGCTCCTGCGTGGCCTCGCAGGATTTGGTATGCAGATCTGGTGGACATGTCATCCCTGCCACCTTGGAGACTTTCGTTGAGGAAGGACCTTCTCATTCAAGGGCCCTTCCTTCACCCAAATCTAATTTCTCTGAAGCTGACTGCTTGGAGATTGAACGCTTAATTCTATCCAAGTGGGTTTTTTTTTATTCGGTCATAGAGACCATGATTTACCATAAGGTATGGCGTAAATATCTTTTTTGGTGTGAATCCAAGGGCTGCTCATGGAGTAGAGTTAGGATTCC